>NC_143051.1:13680000-13687500 GCF_057628025.1 Oncorhynchus mykiss | reverse complement strand
CAGCCTATGTGTGTTTGTCTTTCAGATTCAGATTCAGATAAGATTCAGGCAATTCATTTAGCAGCAAACAATATACAGTACCAGTCAAAAGTATGGACACAAATCAAATCGTATTTGTCCCATGCGCCAAAAACAACAGGTATACCTTACAGTGAAATGCTTACTTACAAGCCCTTAACCAACAATGCAGTTTTAAGAAAATTAAGTAAAAAATATATAGGTAAAAAAAAATAAAACTAACAAGTAATTAAAGAGTAGCAGGAAAATAACAATAACGAGGTAATATACAGGGGGTGCCGGTACAGAGTCAATGTGCGGGGGCACCGGTTAGTCGAGGTAATTGAGGTAATATGTACATGTAGGTAGAGTTAAAGTGACTATGCATAGATAATAAACAGAGAGGAGAAGCAGCATAAAAGAAGCGGGGAATGCAAATAGTCTGGGTAGCCATTTGATTAGCTATTCAAGAGTCTTATGGATTAGGGGTAGAAGCTGTTAAGAAGCCATTTGGACCTAGATTTGGTGTTCCGGTATTGCTTGCCGTGCTTTGGCACAAAGAACAGTCTATGACTAGGCTGGCTGGAGTCTTTGACAATTTTTAGGGCCTTCCACTGACACCACCTGGTATAGAGGTCTGGATGGCAAGAAGTTTGGCCACAGTGATGTACTGGACCGTACGCACTACTCTCTGTAGTGCCTTGCGGTCGAAGGCGGAGCAGTTGCCATACCAGGCAGTGATGCAACTCTCGATGGTGCAGCCGTATAACTTTTTGAGGATCTGATTTGGTGTGCTTGGACCATGATAGTTTGTTGGTGATGTGGACACCAAGGAACTTGAAGCTCTCAACCTGCTCCACTACAGCCCCATCGATGAGAATGGGGGCTAGCTCAGTCCTCCTTTTCCTGTAGTCCACAATCATCTCTTTTATCTTGATCACGTTGAGGGAGAGGTTAGGTCAGGTCTCTGACCTCCTCCCTATAGGCTGTCTCATCGTTGTCGGTGTTCAGGCCTACAACTGTTGTGTCATCGGCAAAGTTAATGATGGTGTTGGAGTCGTGCCTGGCCATGCAGTCATGAATGAACAGGGAGTACATGAGGGGGCTGAGCATGCACCCCTGATGGACAACCGTGTTAAGGATCTGGTGGTGGATGTGTTGTTACCTCCCCTTACCACCTGGGTGCGGTCCGTCAGGAAGTCCAGGATCCAGTTGCAGAGGGAGTTGTTTAGTTCCAGGGTTCTTAGCTTAGTGATGAGCTTTGAGGGCACTATGGTGTTGAACACTGAGTATAGTCAATGAATAGCATTCTCACGTATGTGCTCTTTTGTCCAGGTGGGAAGGGGCAGTGTGGAGTGCAATAGAAATTGCATCAACTTTGGATCTGTTGGGGCGGTATGCAAATTGGCGTGTGTCTAGGGTTTCTGAGATAATGGTGTTGATGTGAGCCGTGACCAGCCTTTCAAAGCACTTCATGGCTACAGATGTGAGTGCTTGGGGTCGGTAGTCATTAAGGCAGGTTACCTAAGTATTCTTGGGTACAGGGACTATGGTGGTCTGCTTGAAACATGTTGGTATTACCGACTCAGTCAGGGACCGGTTGAAAATGTCAGTGAAGACACTTGCCAGTTGGTTAGCGCATGCTCAGAGTACACGTCCTGGTAATCCATCTGGCCCTGCAGTCTTGTGAATGTTGACCTGTTTAAAGGTCTTACTCACATCGGCTATGGAGAACGTGATCACACAGTCATCTGGAACAGCTGATGCTCTCATGCATGTTTCAGTAGTACTTGCATTGAGGCGAGGATAGAAGTAATTAAGCTCACCCGGTATGCTCGTGTCACTGGGCAGCTCGTGGCTGTGCTTCCCCTTGTAGTCTGTTTGCAAGCCCTGCTACATCTGATGAGCATGGAAGCCGGTGTAGTACGATTTAATCTTAGTCCTGTATTGACGCTTTGCCTGTTTGATGGTTTCTTATAAGCTTCCGGGTTAGAATCCCGCTCCTTGACAGTGGCAGCTCTACCCTTTAGCTCAGTGCGAATGTTGCTTTTAATCCTTGGCTTCTAGTTGGGGTATGTACGTACAGTCACTGTGGGGATGATGTCATCAATGCACTTATTGATGAAGCCAGTGACTGACGTGGTGTACTCCTCAATGCCATCGGAAGAATCCGGGAACATATTCCAGTCTGTATTAGCAAAACAGTCCTGCAGCTTAGCATCTGCTTCATCTGACCACTTTTTTATTTAATGAGTCACTGGTTCTTCATGCTTTAGTGTTTGCTTGTAAACAGGATTTAGGAGGACAGAATAATGGTCAGATTTGTGCTTTGTTCGCGTCTTTGTGTGTAGAGTAAAGGAGGTCTAGAGTTTTTTCCCCTCTGGTTGCACATTTAACATGCTAGTAGAAATGAGGAAAGATGGATTTAAGTTTCCCTGCATTCAAGTCCCCGGGCACTAGGAGCGCCACCTCTGGATGAGCGTTTTCCTTTTTGTTTATGGCCGTATACAGCTCATTCAGTGCGGTCTTAGTGCCAGCATCATTTTCTGGTGTTAAATAGACAGTTACGAAGAATATAGATGAGAACTCTCTTGGTAAACAGTGTGGTCCACAGCTTATCATGAGATACTGTACCTCAGGTGAGCAAAACCTTGAGGCTTCTTTAGATTTCGTGCACCAGATGTTGTTTACAAATATACATAAACTGCCACACTTACTCATTCAAGGGTCTTTCTTTCTTTTTTTTTCTTTTTTCTTCATTGTAAAATAATAGTGAAGACATCAAAACTATGAAATAACTCATATGGAATCATGTAGTAACCAAAAAAGTGTTTTAGATTCTTTAAAGTAGCCACCCTTTTCTTGATCACAGCTTTGCACACTCCTGGCATTCTCTCAACCATCTTCACCTGTAACGCTTTTGAAGGAGTTCCCACATATGCTGAGCACTTTTTGACTGCTTTTCCTTCACTCTGCGGTCCAATTCATCCCATACCATCTCAATTGGGTTGAGGTCAGGTGATTGTGGAGGCCAGGTCATCTGATGCAGAACTCCATCACTCTCCTTCTTGGTCAAATAGCCCATAGACCGCCTGAATTTATGCTGGATCAGTGTCCTGTTGAAAAACAAATGATAGTCCCACTAAGCGCAAAGCAGATGGGATGGCGTATCACTGCAGAATGCTGTGGTAGCCTTGCTGGTTAAATGTGCCTTGAATTCTAAATAAATCACTGACAGTGTCACCAGCAAAGCACCCCCACACTATCACACCTCCTCCTCTATGCTTCACAATGGGAACCACACATGTGGAGATCATCCGTTCACCTACTCCGAGTCTCACAAATACAGAGCGGTTGAAACCAAAAATCTCAAATTTGTACTCATCAGACCAAAGGACAGATTTCCACCGGTCTAATATCCATTGCTCGTGTTTCTTGGCCCAAGCAAGTCTCTTCTTCTTATTGGTGTCCTGTAGTAGTGGTTTCTTTGCAGCAATTCGACCACGAAGGCTCACGCGGTCTCCTTTGAACAGTTGATGTTGAGATGTGTCTGATAATTGAACTCTGTGAAGCATTTATTTGGGCTGGTAACTCTAATGAACTTATCCTCTGCAGCAGAGGTGACTCTGGGTCTGCAATTTCTAAGGCTGGTAACTCCTTTCCTGTGTCGGTCCTCATGAGAGCCAGTTTCATCATAGCGCCTGATGGTTTTTGGGACTTGAAGAAACGTTCTAAGTTCTTCACATTTTCCGTATTGACTGACTTTCATGTCTTAAAGTAATGATGGGCTGTCGGTTCTCATTGTTTATTTGAGCTGTTCTTGCCATAATATGGACTTGGTCTTTTACCAAATAGGGCTATCTTCTGTATACCCACCCCTACCTTGTTAATTAAAAAACAACTGAAACGCATTAAGAAGGAAAGAAATTCCACAAATTAACTTTTAACAAGGCACACCTATTAATTGAAATTCCAGATGACTACCTCATTAAGCTGGATGAGAGAATGCCAAGAGAGTGTAAAGCTGTCATCAAGGCAAAGGGTGGCTACTTAGAAGAATCTCAAATATAAATATAATTACATTTGTTTAACACTTTTTTGGTTACTACATGATTCCATATGTGTTATTTCAAAGTTTTGATGTCTTCACTATTATTCTACAATGCAGAAAATACAAAAAATAAAGAAAAACCCTTGAATGAGTAGGTGTGTCCAAACTGTTGACTGGTATTGTACATACAGGCAAAATAACATATTTAAAAACAACATAACAACAGATAGCAATAGCTATTTACTAGCAAAGTAGGCTAGTTATGTGAAATTTCATAGAAATGTCAGAATTAGGCTGAATGGCGCATTCTAGAAATAATTGAGCTGAGATGTATAGCAGCCGTTTTACGGCTCCTGACTAATTCTGCTGTTTTGTGTGTTTTTTTGGGCTGATCTTAACCTTTTTCGTGTATAATGTTTCCGCCATCGTTTCCTATGACCAAAAAAGGTCTTCTGAACTTCAGAACAACGATAACGGCTGTCGTTTTAAGGGCTCCTAACCAACTGTGCTATTTGGTGTGCTTTTCCACATTGTTTGTATCTTATTTTGTACATAATGTTGCTGCTACAATCTCTTATGACCGAAAAGAGCTTCTGGATATCAGAATAGTGATTTCCTCGAACTGGACAAAGATTTTATGTTTAATGAGTCCGACGCAAAGTATATACTGTTTCTCCGAGATCATCCCCAAATCCCCGTCATTCGCATGAAGAAAAGAGGTACAGAGGTCGAAGATCGGGGTGCTTCTGAGAATTCGTTGGCAAGTGGGTAACCTGCCTCTACCATCTGTTCTACTGGCCAACGTGCAATCACTTGAGAATAAACTGGATGAGCTCCGTTTGAGACTATCCTACCAACGGGACATGAAACCTGTAATATCTTATGTTTCCCCGTGTTGTGGTTGAACGACAACACGGATAATATACAGTTGTCACGATCGTCGTAAGGAGCAGACCAAAATGCAGCGTTGTATGTGTTCATGATTATTTTTTAATTAAAGCAAGCACTGAACACTGAATACAAACTATACAAAACGAATAACGACCATGAAGCTATAATGAGAACTCTGCTGACACAAGCAACTAACATAGGGACCAGGGTGTCATCCCAGACACCCTGGTCCCACTCCTGATCACTGACGACTATGAGACAGCTTATAGGGAGGAGGTCAGAGACCTGGTAGTTTGGTGCCAGGACAACAGTAAGGCAAAGGAGCTGATCGTGGACTACAGGAAACGGAAGGCCGAGCACGCCACCATTCACATCGACGAGGCTGTGGTGGAGCGGGTCGAAAGCTTGAAGTTCCACGGTGTCCACATCACTAAGGACCTATCATGTTCCAAACACACCAACACAGTTGTGAAGAGGGCACGATAAAGCCTCTTCTCCCTCAGTAGGCTGAAAATATTTGCCATGGGCCCTTAGCTCGTCAAACATGTATACAGCTGCACAATCGAGAGCATTTTGACTGGCTGCATCACCCCTTGGTATGGCAACTGGTATGGCAACTGCTTGGCATTCGACTGCAAGGCGCTACAGGTGTGTGTGTACGGCCCAGTACAGCATTTCTGGGGACGAGCTCCCTGTCATCCAGGACCTCTATACCAGGCAGTGTCAAAGGTTGGCCCACATTTTTTTCCAAAGACTCCAGCCACCCAAGCCACAGACTCTCTGCTACTGTGTGGCAAGCGGTACCAATGCACCAAGTCTGGATCCAACAGGACCCTGAACAGCTTCTACCCCCTAAGACTTCAAAACAAGACTGATAAATATCTTGGCAAATGGCTACCAGGAATACAAGCATTGACCCACTGACTCTCTTGCACTGACTCTATGCACACACACTGGAGTCTACCCACAC
Organism: Oncorhynchus mykiss; assembly: GCF_057628025.1. Classification (NCBI taxonomy): domain Eukaryota; kingdom Metazoa; phylum Chordata; class Actinopteri; order Salmoniformes; family Salmonidae; genus Oncorhynchus; species Oncorhynchus mykiss. Next base: position 13,681,591 of record NC_143051.1, on the reverse strand, counting down.
ACTGACACATAGAGTTGAAGTTGGAAGTTTACATACACCTTAGCCAAATACATTTAAGCTCAGTTTTTCACAATTCCTGACATTTAATCCTAGTAGCAATGTCTTAGGTCAGTTAGGATCACAACTTTATTTTAAGAATGTGAAATGTCAGAATAACAGTAGAGAGTGATTTATTTCAGCTTTAATTTCTTTCATCACATTCCCAGTGGGTCAGAAGTTTACATAAACAAGGCTGCTAAATTGGTATTTGGTAACATTGCCTTTAAATTGTTAAACTTAGGTCAAACGTTTTGGGTAGCCTTCCACAAGCTTCCCACAATAAGTTGGGTGAATTTTGTCCCATTCCTCCTGACAGAGCTGGTGTAACTGAGTCAGGTTTGTAGGCCTCTTTGCTCGCACACGCTTTTTCAGTTCTGCCCACACATTTTCTATAGAATTGAGGTAAGGGATTTGTGATGGCCACTCCAATACCTTGACTTTCTTGTCCTTAAGCCATTTTGCCACAACTTTGGAAGTATGCTTGTGGTCATTGTCCATTTGGAAGACCCATTTGCAGCCAAGCTTTAACTTCCTGACTGATGTCTTGAGATGTTGCTTCAATATATGCACATAATTTTCCATTCCTCATGATGACATCTATTTTGTGAAGTGCACCAGTCCCTCCTGCAGCAAAGTACATGATGCTGCCACCCCCGTGCTTCACAGTTGGGATGGTGTTTTCGGCTTGCAAATACACCTTTTACCTCCAAACATAACAATGGTTATTAAGGCCAAACAGTTCTATTTTTGTTTCGTCAGACCAGAGGACATTTCTCCAAAAGGTACGATCTTTGTCCTCATGTGCAGTTGCAAACGGTAGTCTGGCTTTTTTATGGTGGTTTTGGAGCAGTGGCTTCTTCCTTGCTGAGTGGCCTTTCAGGTTATGTCGATCTAGGACTCGTTTCACTGTGGATATAGATACTTTTGTACCTGTTTCCTCCAGCATCTTCACAAGGTCCTTTGCTGTTATTCTGGGATTGACTTGCACTTTTCGCACCAAAGTACGTTCATCTCTAGGACAGAATGCGTCTCTTTCTTGAGCGGTATGACGGCTGCCTTCATGTTTATACTTGCTTACTATTGTTTGTACAGCATGTGAATGTACATGTTAAAGTGCAAAGTTCAATTGGTCCAACATGTTATTTAGGTGCAGTCGGCCTATTTCAGTAGCAGTGGTTTGGTTGTCTTGCACTTTCCTTTTCTCTTTCTTCCTCCCATGGCTTCCTTTTACCCTCTCTTGCTACTCTTCCTGTGCCCTGAGTGTGGGTGTGTGTGTGTTTCCCCCCGCCTCTAAACCCCTTAACACCTCTTCATCTGTTCCCTAATGGCTCTAGACCCCTTACACCTCTTCACTTGTTCCCCCCTGGCTCTAGACCCATTAACACCTCTTCATGTGTTCCCTAATGGCTCTAAACCCCTTACACCTCTTCACCTGTTCCCCCTGGCTCTAGACCCATTAACACCCCTTCATCTGTTCCCTACTGGCTCTAGACCCCTTACACCTCTTCACCTGTTCCCCCCTGGCTCTAGACCCATTAACACCTCTTCATCT
>NC_143051.1:13642500-13675000 GCF_057628025.1 Oncorhynchus mykiss | reverse complement strand
AACTACGTGAATATGACTGTCTCTTCTATTAAACCACATGAATATGACTCTGTCTCTTCTATTAAACTACGTGAATATGACTGTCTCTTCTATTAAACCACGTGAATATGACTGTCTCTTCTATTAAACCACGTGAATATGACTGTCTCTTCTATTAAACTACGTGAATATGACTGTCTCTTCTATTAAACTACGTGAATATGACTCTGTCTCTTCTATTAAACTACGTGAATATGACTGTCTCTTCTATTAAACCACGTGAATATGACTGTCTCTTCTATTAAACTACGTGAATATGACTGTCTCTTCTATTAAACTACGTGAATATGACTGTCTCTTCTATTAAACCACGTGAATATGACTGTCTCTTCTATTAAACTACGTGAATATGACTGTCTCTTCTATTAAACCACGTGAATATGACTGTCTCTTCTATTAAACCACGTGAATATGACTGTCTCTTCTATTAAACTACGTGAATATGACTGTCTCTTCTATTAAACCACGTGAATATGACTGTCTCTTCTATTAAACCACGTGAATATGACTGTCTCTTCTATTAAACCACGTGAATATGACTGTCTCTTCTATTAAACCACGTGAATATGACTCTGTCTCTTCTATTAAACCACGTGAATATGACTGTCTCTTCTATTAAACCACGTGAATATGACTCTGTCTCTTCTATTAAACTACGTGAATATGACTGTCTCTTCTATTAAACTACGTGAATATGACTGTCTCTTCTATTAAACCACGTGAATATGACTCTGTCTCTTCTATTAAACTACGTGAATATGACTGTCTCTTCTATTAAACCACGTGAATATGACTGTCTCTTCTATTAAACCACGTGAATATGACTCTGTCTCTTCTATTAAACCACGTGAATATGACTGTCTCTTCTATTAAACTACGTGAATATGACTGTCTCTTCTATTAAACCACGTGAATATGACTCTGTCTCTTCTATTAAACTACGTGAATATGACTGTCTCTTCTATTAAACCACGTGAATATGACTCTGTCTCTTCTATTAAACCACGTGAATATGACTGTCTCTTCTATTAAACTACGTGAATATGACTCTGTCTCTTCTATTAAACCACGTGAATATGACTGTCTCTTCTATTAAACCACGTGAATATGACTGTCTCTTCTATTAAACCACGTGAATATGACTGTCTCTTCTATTAAACTACGTGAATATGACTGTCTCTTCTATTAAACCACATGAATATGACTCTGTCTCTTCTATTAAACTACGTGAATATGACTGTCTCTTCTATTAAACCACGTGAATATGACTGTCTCTTCTATTAAACCACGTGAATATGACTGTCTCTTCTATTAAACTACGTGAATATGACTGTCTCTTCTATTAAACTACGTGAATATGACTGTCTCTTCTATTAAACTACGTGAATATGACTGTCTCTTCTATTAAACCACGTGAATATGACTGTCTCTTCTATTAAACCACGTGAATATGACTGTCTCTTCTATTAAACTACGTGAATATGACTGTCTCTTCTATTAAACTACGTGAATATGACTGTCTCTTCTATTAAACCACGTGAATATGACTGTCTCTTCTATTAAACTACGTGAATATGACTGTCTCTTCTATTAAACCACGTGAATATGACTGTCTCTTCTATTAAACCACGTGAATATGACTGTCTCTTCTATTAAACTACGTGAATATGACTGTCTCTTCTATTAAACCACGTGAATATGACTGTCTCTTCTATTAAACCACGTGAATATGACTGTCTCTTCTATTAAACCACGTGAATATGACTGTCTCTTCTATTAAACCACGTGAATATGACTCTGTCTCTTCTATTAAACCACGTGAATATGACTGTCTCTTCTATTAAACCACGTGAATATGACTCTGTCTCTTCTATTAAACTACGTGAATATGACTGTCTCTTCTATTAAACTACGTGAATATGACTGTCTCTTCTATTAAACCACGTGAATATGACTCTGTCTCTTCTATTAAACTACGTGAATATGACTGTCTCTTCTATTAAACCACGTGAATATGACTGTCTCTTCTATTAAACCACGTGAATATGACTCTGTCTCTTCTATTAAACCACGTGAATATGACTGTCTCTTCTATTAAACTACGTGAATATGACTGTCTCTTCTATTAAACCACGTGAATATGACTCTGTCTCTTCTATTAAACTACGTGAATATGACTGTCTCTTCTATTAAACCACGTGAATATGACTCTGTCTCTTCTATTAAACCACGTGAATATGACTGTCTCTTCTATTAAACCACGTGAATATGACTCTGTCTCTTCTATTAAACCACGTGAATATGACTGTCTCTTCTATTAAACCACGTGAATATGACTGTCTCTTCTATTAAACCACGTGAATATGACTGTCTCTTCTATTAAACTACGTGAATATGACTGTCTCTTCTATTAAACTACGTGAATATGACTGTCTCTTCTATTAAACTACGTGAATATGACTGTCTCTTCTATTAAACTACGTGAATATGACTGTCTCTTCTATTAAACTACGTGAATATGACTCTGTCTCTTCTATTAAACCACGTGAATATGACTCTGTCTCTTCTATTAAACTACGTGAATATGATTGTCTCTTCTATTAAACCACGTGAATATGACTGTCTCTTCTATTAAACTACGTGAATATGACTGTCTCTTCTATTAAACCACGTGAATATGACTGTCTCTTCTATTAAACTACGTGAATATGACTGTCTCTTCTATTAAACCACGTGAATATGACTGTCTCTTCTATTAAACTACGTGAATATGACAGTCTCTTCTATTAAACCACGTGAATATGACTGTCTCTTCTATTAAACTACGTGAATATGACTCTGTCTTCTCTATTAAAGAAAGTGAAGAAGACTGTCTGTTCTATTAAACCAAGTGAAGAAGACTGTCTCTTCTACTAAACCAAGTGAAGAAGACTATGTCTGTTCTATTAAACCAAGTGAAGAAGACTCTGTCTCTTCTATTAAACCACGTGAAGATGACTCTGTCTTCTCTATTAAAGAAAGTGAAGAAGACTGTCTGTTCTATTAAACCAAGTGAAGAAGACTGTCTCTTCTACTAAACCAAGTGAAGAAGACTATGTCTGTTCTATTAAACCAAGTGAAGAAGACTCTGTCTGTTCTATTAAACCAAGTGAAGAAGACTCAGTCTGTTCTATTAAACCAAGTGAAGAAGACTCTGTCTGTTCTAGTATCTATATTGAACAGTGTGAGAAACAATTCATGGTATGAAAATAAAGTACCGAAAACAGAAAACATCAGGACATATTTGACCAAAACGAAATTAAAGGGAAAGTTCATCCACAATAACAAGAAAAAATAACCTGAACCAACTAAATAGCCAATATATGAGTTGACAAGTGTTCTAGGTGAATATAGCAAAAATATCCTCTGTGTACAACGTAGAACACCAAATAATGCATGCAGAGCAGAATTAGGCCGATACCCACCAATTATCAAAATCCAGAAAAGAGCCGTTAAATTCTACAGCCACCTAAAAGGAAGCGATTCCCAAACCTTCCACAACAAAGCCATCACCTACAGAGAGATGAACCTGGAGAAGAGTCCCCTAAGCAAGCTGGTCCTGTGGCTCTGTTCACAAACACAAACACACCCCACAGAGCCCCAGGCCTGCAGCACAATTAGACCCAACCAAATCATGAGAAAACAAAAAGATAATTACTTGACACATTGGAAAGAATTAATAATAAAAAAAGAGAAACTAGAATGCTATTTGGCCCTAAACAGAGAGTACACAGTGCCAGAATACCTGAGCACTGTGACTGACCCAAACTTAAGGAAAGCTTTGACTATGTATAGACTCAGTGAGCATGGCCTTGCTATTGAGAAAGGCCACAGTAGGCAGACCTGACTTTCAAGAGAAGACAGGCTATGTGCACACTGCCCACAAAATGAGGTGGAAACTGAGCTGCACTTCCTAACCTCCTGCCCAATGTATGACCATATTAGAGAAACATATTTCCCTCAGATTACACAGATACACAAAGAATTCGAAAAGAAACCCAATTTTGATAAACTCCCATATCTACTGGGTGAAATACCACAGTGTACCATCACAGCAGCAAGATTTGTGACCTGTTGCCACAAGAAAAGGGCAACCAGTAAAGAACAAACACCATTGTAAATACAACCCATATTTATGCTTATTTATTTTCCCTTGTGTACTTTAACCATTTGTACATTGTTACAACACTGTATGTATATGACATTTATAATGTCTTTATTGTCTTTATTGTTTTGAAACTTCTGTATGTGTAATGTTTACTGTTAGTTTTTATTGTTTATTTCACTTTTGTATATTATCTACCTCACTTGCTTTGGCAATGTTAACACATGTTTCCCATGCCAATAAAGCCCCTTGAATTGAATTGAATAGACAAAAGCCAATGTAAGGTTATTAGTATATTGAGCGACCCATCTCCTCAGTGAATATGTTCTTACCTGAGGTCCTGCGAAGCCCACCCCTTCAACTCCTGGGTCACCCTACAGGGGGCAGCACAGACACACACACTGAGTCAGTTACTGATGACCTACAACACCTCACCAACCTTCACAGACACACACACTGAGTAATTTACTGATAAACTACAACACCTCACCAACCCTCACAGACACACACACTGAGTCATTTACTGATAAACTACAACACCTCACCAACCCTCACAGACACACACACTGAGTCAGTTACTGATGACCTACAACACCTCACCAACCTTCACAGACACACACACTGAGTCAGTTACTGATGACCTACAACACCTCACCAACCTTCACAGACACACACACTGAGTCAGTTACTGATAAACTACAACACCTCACCAACCCTCACAGACACACACACTGAGTCAGTTAGTGATAAACTACAACACCTCACCGACCCTCACAGACACACACACTGAGTCAGTTACTGATGACCTACAACACCTCACCAACCCTCACAGACACACACACATCAACATGTCCTACCTGGCTTCCTTTAGGTCCAACAGGCCCCTGAACACCGGGAAGCCCTGCTTTACCCTGGTACACGGAGAGAGAGAGAGAGAGAGAGAGAGAGAGAGAGAGAGAGAGAGAGAGAGAGAAGATATTATATTTTAGCATGCATATGAATAGTAGGCACACCTAAACAAAATAAGGTGATACATCAGGGTCAAATTGAGACAGACAGACTCACGTGTTTCCCTGCTGTTCCCTCTCCTGGGGATCCGGGGTCGCCCCTCTCTCCCTTGGCTCCCTGCACCCCTCCTACACTGACCTGCCCCCCAGAGACAGTCGCACAGCTCTCACACGCATCTCCCTGGTGAAGGATACAACAGTAGTCAGAAAGAGAGAGAAATGTCAGTGCCTAAATTCTTGTCATTTAGCAGGCACTCTTATCCAGAGCGAGTTACAGTAGTGAGTGCATACGTTTTTCATACTGGTCCCCTGTGGGAATCAAACCCACAACCCTGGTGTTGCAAGCACCATGCTCTACCAACTGAGCTACACGGGACTAGTTAGTTAGTTAGTTAGTTAATGAGGTAGTTACATAGTTAGTGAATTAGTCTGTTACATAGTAAGTTATATCCTTATTCATGTTACTGAGGGAGAGAGGGGAATGCAGAACGTTTACATTCTGTTGGAACATGTTATTGTTAGACATCAGGTATCCTTTGGAAAGGAGAAGGGCCACGGTCTGGTACAAGTCAACAGAACAGCTGTGATTTGGGGAGGACTGAGGAGTTTGGACCAAGGTCAGGTCAGATGAAGTGAGAGTGAACAGGCGTCACTAAAGTCCTGTATAGCAACAGAGATGTATTGGCAGGCCAGATGTGTAAGGAGGAGACTCAGCATAAGAGGAAGGTTTAAACACCAGTGCTTGTGTAAATATGTTTTTGTCTTATGCAGCTATGTGACCCAGTGGGTGAATAAACTTGATTTGAGCTTTACTAGTTGTCCGTGACTTTTTATTCTGTTCATTTAGTGCCTGACAGTTCACTGCGATTTATAGTCGAACTGGAGGGTCAGAATCAGTGGAGAAGCAGCCAGCACAAAAACCAAGGTAGGCACAGTTTCTACACCTGTTACCAATCATTCTGACATCTTGGGGAGATGAGAGTCGTAGGCTGAACCACTTATAGGATACGGACCTAGAAAACCTGAGATTATTCAGTAGTCCCATGGTATTACAACTGGTCATAGATAAAAGGTAAGTCCTGAACACCTCACCAACCCTCACAGACACACACACAGAGTCATTTACTGATAAACTACAACACCATTCTCCATTCCCCTCCGTCCCTCAGTAACATGAATAAGGATATTTTAGATTTTATTTTTAGACATAGTTCCTGTGGAGGGTAAATCCCGGAAGGGTAAGTCCCAAACAGGGTAGTTCCTGTGGAGGGTAAATCCCTGAAGGGTAAGTCCCAAACAGGGTAGTTCCTGTGGAGGGTAAATCCCAGAAGGGTAAGTCCCAAACAGGGTAGTTCCTGTGGAGGGTAAATCCCGGAAGGGTAAGTCCCAAACAGGGTAGTTCCTGTGGAGGGTAAATCCCGGAAGGGTAAGTCCCAAACAGGGTAGTTCCTGTGGAGGGTAAATCCCGGAAGGGTAAGTCCCATACAGGGTAGTCCCTGTGCAGGGTAAATCCCGAGAGGGTAAGTTCGGAAGCAAGAAGATATTCAAACGTTGTGTGAACATGATTTGTTTGCATTAGCAGTAGCAATAAGGAGAGAGGTTGGTTTATGCACAATTGGGTTGGGGAACCATGACATAGTCATGGTAATATGTGTTGTAACATGAGTCACTGACGTGATCTTCCTGTCTTCCGACCCCTCCTGTCTCAGCCTCCAGTATTTATGCTGCAGTAGTTTATGTGTCGGGGGGCTAGGGTCAGTCTGTTATATCTGGAGTATTTATCCTGTCTTATCCGGTGTCCTGTGTGAATTTAAGTATGCTCTCTCTAATTCTCTCTCTCTTTTCTCTCTTCTCTCGGAGGACCTGAGTCCTAAGACCATGCCTAAGACTACCTGGCCTAATGACTCCTTGCTGTCCCCAGTCCACCTGCTGTCCCCGGTCAACCTGCTGTCCCTCTTTTCAACTGTTCTACCTGCGGCTATGGAACCCTGACCTGTTCACCGGACGTGCTACCTTGTCCCAGACCGGCGGATTTCGACTCTATACCGCACCTGCTGTCTCTAACTCTGAATGATTGGCTATGAAAAGCCAACTGACATTTTCTCCTGAGGTGCTGACCTGTTGCACCCTCTACAACCACTGTGATTATTATTATTTGATCCTGCTGGTAATCTATGAACATTTGAACATCTTGGCCATGTTCTGTTATAATCTCCACCCGGCACAGCCAGAAGAGGACTGGCCACCCCTCAGAGCCTGGTTCTTCTCTAGGTTTCTAATCTCCACCCAGCACAGCCAGAAGAGGACTGACCACCCCTCAGAGCCTGGTTCCTCTGTAGGTTTCTAATCTCCACCTGGCACAGCCAGAAGAGGACTGGCCACCCCTCAGAGCCTGGTTCCTCTCTAGGTTTCTAATCTCCACCCGGCACAGCCAGAAGAGGACTGGCCACCCCTCAGAGCCTGGTTCCTCTCTAGGTTTCTAATCTCCACCCGGCACAGCCAGAAGAGACCTGGCCACCCCGCATAGCCTGGTTCCCGCCTTTCTAGGGGAGTTTTTCCTAGCCACCGTGCTTCTACATCTGCATTACTTGCTGTTTGGGGTTTTAGGCTGGGTTTCTGTATAAGCACTTTGTGACATCTGCTGATGTAAAAAGGGCTTTATGAATACATTTGATTGATTGATTGATTGTTGTCAACAACAGTGATATTTGAGGCGTAACATTGGTATCAGACTTTAGGTCAACCATATTCTCCAGTAGTAAATTGGAAAGTGCGTCAGTATTGGTTCTAATACAAGGTATCAGGTGCTGTGACCAATTACAAGGCACAAATACCATAACTATTCTCCGGGGAAGTGGGTATCATTACCTTGGAAAACAGTTGATAGAAGGTGTGTATTAGAGCCGTTGGGGAGGAAATCTAAACACAATGGACACCATTGGGAGAGGCATCGGAATAATAAGTATGAAATGGTGACCGGCAGACCTGATTCTCCATGCAAAGTAGGGCTAGAGGAAGAAACGTTTTAAAAGCCATAGAGGAGCTGAAAGAGGTGCAGAAGCATTCTACCAAATCGACTTGAAAATGGGAACATTTTTGCAAACTGGATAAAATTGGTTAGTATTTCCCTGCTGACGGAAAATTCCAATCTCATAAAGAATTCAGAGATGCAATTGTGACTTGGCTCAATAACATAACATTTAAATAAAAGCTTAATGCACCAGCGTTTTGATGTCAGCGTTGTGTTAACAAAAAAAACTAACTGATTAAACCAGAATTAGATGTATTCAGTTGCAAAAAGACTGGGTATGTTGATAGAATGTGTACGTCTGCTTTGATGGCAGGTCTTAAACCTGTTATCAAAATTGGGTTGTGGATCAACATTTTCATTGGGATGAAATAGAGCAATAGGCTTTGAGAGTAGAATCTACTTCCGATTACTTTGCAGCCGTACGAGTAGTTAATGCCGCCACAGTGAAAGTCACTAACAGTGGTTTCAATGGCCCAAGTAACACAAAGAAATAGGGAGGAATGGGCAAATAATCAGAGCCCTGTTTAAGGAGTGGGGCTGTTGGTCATTGGAAAAGGGATTTTAAGCTGGTAATGGAGCCTACTGCATTAGGAGAGAATGCTGCGTAGCCAGCAGTTGCATTTTTGACAAAAGAAAAGCAGCAAACACTTTTCAAAGCAGTGGGCAGGAAACTTTCACATAGCGGTGTTTGGCCTCGGTTCGATCGATAGTGGTTCATAGAGATTACGGTTCCTATGTCTAGCGAGACGTAGGAGGCCACGTCTCACACAACTGTCTAATAGATACCGGGGGTAAAATATCAATGATTCCTTATGAAGAAATAGGATAGATTTACAACAGGGAAAAGAGTTACATTCAGTAACAGCAGAATCGAAAGTGATACAACTACTACCTGTCTATAAACACAAGTCCAGGAACAATACCTGGATAGTTTTACATGGCGACGGAAGTGGAGACGATTTGGGGTTGGATAATCCTTACGAGAATCAAAGACAGTGGCTTTTAAAAGGTACCATATTAAATTGCCAATATATACGTATGGCGAGAGCACAAATTACGTTTAAAAATAGTCCAACTTTGCATCATGCTGCATTTTTAAAAAATCGCTAATTAGGGTACATTTGAGGGTTCTGTGTTGATACAGTATGTAATGAATTTGTTATTGGTGTAAAAATATGAAGAAACTCATATGCCAGACATCACCACATTAGTAAACTATTTGGTAGAGAGGGGTCTGTCACGACTTCTACCGAAGTCGTTGCCTCTCCTTGTTCGGGCGTTCCTCGGCGGTCGACGTCACCGGCCTTCTAGACATCATTGATCCATTTTCATTTTCCATTGGTTTTGTCTTGTCTTCCCACACACCTGTTTTCAATCCCATTCATTATCTGTTGTGTATTTAACTCTCTCTACACACAGCACTGGCCCACTCCAGGGCTTTCCCAGTGAGGCATGAGACGAGGGTGCAACTATTCTCACGGTCCAATCGTACTGGGGAGACCGTGGCCAGATACAAGTTCAGTTTAATAAGAAAACCCTGGCAGCCAGCAGTATCTCCGTTGTATCCCGTGGGTAGGGATAAATGGATCTTATTAGGTTCAGGAGGGGGAAAAGCGTTCAAGGGAGATCCCGGTTGTGGTGGTGGAGGTGCTGGAGAAACTTCCTGTCTCTCCCAGCGGTCCATATTCTGGACCATGCGATCCATGGCGGCGCTCAGACAGTCAATCTCCTCCGCTTGTTCCCAGACGCGTTCCTCCATCTCCATGAGCTAAGTTTCTTCTCCTGCTGACTTCATATTTTTGGTCAGAGATTCTGTCAGAGCCGTGTGTATAGGTGGCAGGGAAGTCAGGTGCAGGAGAGTCAAACGGAGTGTAAATAGAGTCTTTTAATATAAGTCCACTTAACATGCTCCAAACACTAAATACGTACATACATAAATGAACATGGGTACGAGGACCCGTCGCGCACCTATACAACAAAAAACAACACTTGACATAAAACAATCTCTGACAAAGACATGAGGGGAAACAGAGGGTTAAATACACAACAGGTAATGAATGGGGTTGAAAACAGGTGTGTGGGAAGACGTTTGAAGTTAGTGAGGGAAATATAAGTCTCCAGCTTCAGCAATTTTTGCAATTCGTTCCAGTCATTGGCAGCAGAGAACCGAAAGGAAAGGTGGCCAAAGGAGGTGTTGGCTTTGGGAATGACCAGTGAGAAATACCTGCTGGAGCGCCTGCTATGGGTGGGTGTTGTTATCGTGACCAGTGAGCTGAGATAAGGAGGTGCTTTACCTAGCATAGACTTATAGATGACCCGACTAGAGCATACAGGTCGCAGTGGTGGGTGGTATATGGGGCTTTGGTGACAAAACGGATGGCACTGTGATAGACAGCATCCAGGTTGCTGAGTAGAGTGTTGGAGGCTATTTTGTAAATGACATCGCCGAAGTCGAGAATTGGTAGGATAGTCAGTTTTACGAGGGTATGTTTGGCAGCGTGAGTGAAGGAGGCTTTGTTGCGAAATAGGAACTCAAATGATGTCAATTAGCCTATTAGAAGCTTCTAAAGCCATGACATCATTTTCTGGAATTTTCCCTGCTGTTAAAATGCACAGTCAACTGACCCACTGGAATTGTGACACAGTGAATTGTACGTTAAATAATCTGCCTGTAAACTATTGTTGGAAAAATTACTTGTGTCATGCACAAAGTAGATGTCCTAACCAATTTGCCAAAACTATAGTTTGTTAACAAGAAATTTGTGGAGTGGTTGAAAAATGAGTTTTAATGACTCCAACCTAAGTGTATGTAAACTTCCGACTTCAACTGTATGTAGTGAATCCACTCTTGAGTTTCCCGCTCTTGAACGGCCCTACCCCTTTCCTTTGTCTACCAAGCCGTCATATCAGCTTAGCCCACTAGGGACTTTCCTGTCATGATTGTAACCAATGTGTGACCTATTGTGTGTGTGTTTATGTAATTCTGTGATTTGATTAGTTAGTTATTAAATAAATATTTAAACCAATTTGTTTAAATCTTTCTCATGATCTAGGGTAGGGTTCGTGCAGATATCTAAGGGTTTGCGACGTTCAGAGACTGATGAGGTAATAAAATGCATTAATAAGCGACTGTTTTGATAAAATATGAAAATATCTGAAGAGTTATATTTGGGAAATTGACACTCTATAAACAAAATGTTCCCGTGGTGCAACGACTTCCTAGTTAATGCTTCATGATTAGTTTAATCGCATAATTAAATTACACAGAGAATTAATTTGATAATATACAGTCTTCACATTTAATGACAGTCAACGACACGACACCAGTATGATAAGGGAGTATAAGACCATTTGGAAAATGGTTTCAACACTGTGTTGTTATGCTCTTGGACAATTGTCTTTGAGATTTTGGTATTAAGGAAAATAGGAATGTAATAGTCTGGATTTCCAGAATCAGAAATTTCTTAACTGTTGTTTTGCTCTGTCCTCTCTCGAGTTATGGCAAAGGTGACCATAGATGGTGTCTTGATGAAAGGAAGGGATGATTTGACCAGGAACAGAGTGAATCTCAACCCCCCCTCCCCCTAACTTTCTGAAGAAATAGTGACAAAATAGTGACAAAGGCATTCACTACGACCTTGTCTTTCACCACTCCTACCTGTGATCTGATTCCGAGCCAGCAACCTGTGTACGAGCAGCAGGAGTGTGGCATGAGTCCTGAGACCGTACATGTGGAGTGAGCATGGAGAGAAATCACGTCCAAACTTCGCTCATGCTGCTGGTGTACTGGTGGGAAAATGGGGAGGGGAGGGTGCACTGCTCAAATTGAATGAGTCTAGGGAGGTAAACCTTATCTTTTAGTGTCTTCCGAGAGGGAGGTTATTAGAGAACCCACTAGATGATAGCTTGGGCAACAATGAAGGGGTTTTATTTTACCAGGTCATCAGAGTCCTAATGTTAAAACCTGTTTGGGAAAGGGGGCAGTATTTTCACACCTGGATGAAAAGCGTGCCCAAAGTAAACTGCCTGTTACTCAGGCCCAGAAGCTAGGATATGCATATAATTGGTAGATTTGGATAGAAAACACTCTAACGTTTCCAAAACTGTTAAAATAATGTTTGTGAGTATAACATAACTGATATGGCCAGCGAAAACCCAAGGGAAATCCATCCAGGAAGTGCCATTATTGAAAGCCTATCCACCATATAAAGGGATATGACCCAGATTGCATTCTCTATGGCTTCCACTAGACGTGAACAGTCTTTAGATATTGTTTCAGGCTTTTATTCTGAAAAATGAGGGAGAATGAACACTTTGAATGAGTGGATAGTGGGAAATCCCAGACCTGTATGGTGCGCGCGACCGAGAGTGCGCCTTTCGTTGTTTTTCCTTTATATTGACGACGCTATTGTCCGGTTGAAATATTATTGATTATTTAGACAAAAAACAACCTGAGGATTGATTAGCCACAGACCACAGACAAATTCCTTTGTCCTGTTACTATGGAGAACCGGCCTCAGAACATTAAACATGAAATAAAGGGACATTGGAACAATGGTTTCCGTCAGCCACAATGGTGGTCATGACGATAGATGGAATATGAAAATGTATGTCACTTTTGTTTTGTTATTAAAGGTTAATAGATGATGTTATTACGAAAACATTGCAACATGAATAGTTTTCCTAGTATATGTTTGATGTTTATACATTGTACGTTGTGTGGAAAATGTCCAAATCAAAGGGAATGTATTGGTAAAGATGAAATGGTAAGTTAGTTGTCTAAAATTGGATTTGAATAAAATCTAGACCTTGCCTCATAAACTTGGTACGCCCAGAGAATTGCCCTAAAGGCGGTTACTCCCACTTCTGACCCAAGGGTATAAAACCTGTGAGTATAGAATTTACAGAGAAGACTACGTGACCCAAGCTGCAGCCAAGGTCTAAAAAGTAAACAAACCCAGAACGCAACACAAGTTTGAAGACAAAGAAATCCTTTTCTACGCAAGCTACAGATGAGTAGCTGTGTCTAAGCGGGTGAATTCAAGCCGGACCCCCTTAGCATCCAATCTCAGCGAATCGTGGTATCTAAAAGGTTTCATTCCTATGCTGTGAGCTTTGAGCTACAGAGCTGTCTGTCCTCAGAATACCCCTTCCATAGCAAGGGTAAGGGAACAGACTCCTAAGCCAAAAGGACACTGACATCGGGAGGATGATCAGAGAGGTGCGCAGGAAAAGTGCGTCATCGAGCAGCTGAACGGTCCCCTGAACCGGAGGTCGGAGGTTTACCCCACATAATTACATCATTATATTCTGACCAATAAGAGCGGCAGTTTGGGGCAAGGCTAGGGTTAGAATAGCATAGCTGACAAATTCACCCAAATGTATATTTCTCTCGTGTACTTTCTTTTTCCTCTCTCTCTTTGAAATCCCCATTTTGGGTAACACGCGTCATAGTGTGTTGGCCCGTTATACTAAGTTCTAATCAATAGCCTATAATGTGTTTTGTCTATGTGTATTTTTTATCATAATTTTAGCTTTTTAGTAAATAAATATTCAACTAAGATTGGGGTGGTACGAACTCATTGGTGAGACCCGGGTCCGTGCAGATTCACGGGCTATACGACATTCAGAACGAGATTGTAAGAGGTAACTGGCTAATTAGCGGCTGTTGTAAAATCGATATTCTGATATTCTTTGAGTTAATCTGGGAAATAGAAACTCAATAAAAACAAAATTTCCCATGGTGCCCCAGATTAATGAGTTAATAATTACTTGATTGAGTTAATCACCCAATTAACTTTTAATCCTTCGATGAACAACAGTCTTCACATTAACTAATACAACGTCACGATAGGATAAACAAGCAGACAGAGCGCCAACCAGACAGAGGGCCAGCCAGTCCAGCTAGACAGCCAGACAGTCAGACTGACTGACTCATTGATAGGTTGGATGGTTGGTTGGGTGTTCGTTCCATACCTTCTCCCCTTTCAGTCCAGTTACTCCATCCCGACCAGGCTCTCCAGGCAGGCCCGGGATTCCATGGGTTCCGGCCAATCCTTGGTCTCCTTGCTCACCCTGGTCTCCCTAGCAACAGAGACACATGATGTTGTCATTTAAAACAATGCATTGTAATCAAAAACATGGATCTGGTCTGTGACTCGTACTTAAACATTCATAAATGAAGATTGATTTAACAACAATCCAGGATAATAATTCAAGGTTACTGATTACAATGCACAAAGCTTCATCAAATTATTATTAGTCTGAACCTAAACCCAGTAATAAGTTAATTCTGGGTTTGTGATACCAGAGTGTTTGAAGGTAGTTTTGTTTATGACTACCAAGAAACACTATGTGTGGCCCTGATTTAACCCACTGCAGTAAAAGGTTTTTGCTATTCAGAGACTTTTATAAAGAGCAACCTGACATAAAGAACTGACCTTCTCTCCCCTTAGACCATCAAGACCTGGCACACCCTGTGTAAAGAGACAGGAGAAGACAGAAAAAGAGTGAGAGTGATACCCACCTATAATAGTACACCCACACCCACACCCACACCCACACCCACACCCACACACCTGTTCAAGCCTCTACCTATTCAGATATAAAGCCCTGACAAAGTGCTAACCACTGAGGCACACACTACGTAATTAAGCAGTGTGAAACAGTAGTTTACCATATAAATGAGATATATAGATCACTATGGCGTATTCTGTGTTAGGTGGGGGATTCCCTGTATACAGTTGAAGTCGGAAGTTTACATACACTTCAGTTGGAGTCATTAAAACTCATTATTCAACCACTACACAAATTTCTTGTTAACAAACTATAGTTTTGGCAAGTCAGTTAGGACATCTACTTTGTGCATGACACAATTATTTTTTCCAACAATAGTTTACGGACAGATTATTTAATTTATAATTCACTGTGTCACAATTCCAGTGGATTAGAAGTTTACATACACTAAATTGACTGCCTTTAAAATGCTTGGAAAACTCCAGAAAATGATGTCATAGCTTTAGAAGCTTCTGATAGGCTAATTGACATCATTTGAGTCAATTGGAGGTGTACCTGTGGATGTATTTCAAGGCCTACCACGAAACTCAGTGCCTCTATGCTTGACATCATGGGAAAAACAAAAGAAATCAGCCAAGACCTCAGAAAAAAAAGTGTAGACCTTCACAAGTCTGGTTCATCCCTGGGAGCAATTTCCAAGCGCCTGAAGGTACCACGTTCAACTGTACAAACAATAGTACGCAAGTATAAACACCATGGGACCACACAGCCGTCATACCGCTCAGAAAGGAGACACATTCTGTCTCCTAGAGATGAATGTAGTTTGGTGTGAAAAGTCCAAATCAATCCCAGAACAACAGCAAAGGACCTTGTGAAGATGCTGGAGGAAACAGGTACAAAAGTATCTATATCCACAGTAAAACGAGTCCTATATCGACATAACCTGAAAGGCCTCTCAGCAAGGAAGAAGCCACCGCTCCAAAAACGCCATAAAAAAGCCAGACTACGGTTTGCAACTGCACATGGGGACAAAGATCGTACTTTTTGGAGAAATGTCCTATGGTCTGATGAAAAAAATAGAACTGTTTGGCCATAATGACCATCGTTATGTTTGGAGGAAAAAGGGGGAGGCTTGCAAGCTGAAGGACACCATCCCAAAGCACGGGGGTGGCAGCATCATGTTGTGGGGGTGTTTGCAGCAGGAGGGATGTGGATACATTGAAGCAACATCTCAAGACATCAGTCAGAAAGTTAAAGCTTGGTCGCAAATCAAATCAAATACATTTTATTTGTCACATACACATGGTTAGCTGATGTTAATGCGAGTGTAGCGAAATGCTTGTGCTTCTAGTTCCGACAATGCAGTAATAACCAATGGGCTTGTGGAAGGCTATCCAAAACGTGCGTCCCAAGTTAAACAATTTAAAGGCAATGCTACCAAATACTAATTGAGTGTATGTAAACTTCTGACCCACTGGGAATGTGATGAAAGAAATAAAATATGAAATAAATCATTCTCTCTACTATTATTCTGACATTTCACATTCTTCAAATAAAGTGGTGATCCTCACTGACCTAAGACAGGGAATTTTTACTAGAATTAAATGTCAGGAATTGTGAAAAACTGAGTTTAAATGCATTTGGCTAAGGTGTATGTAAACTTCCGACTTCAACTGTATGTCATAAACTGGCTGTTCCAATATTGAAGATGCAGGTACAGTGGTTCCTCCTTTAAAGGTTTTGAGCTTACACTGCGAGACTTAGAGGTACCCAGCGTCACAGCTTCATTGCTCCAGACCACCACAAGAGGGAGTTAGAGCACTCATTATGCATTTGGGTCCCAAGGTTTTTATTTGACCAATCATATCGAGTGGTTCCAATGACGAATTTGATGTCCCTGGTGACTTCAGCAAAGATGTCTGACAAAACATTACGGGGAAGCAAATGTATGTAGTTATAACATCATAACGAGTCAAGCTAAAAATGTACAATTGAGAGGAATATGTTAGTTAATGTAGAGACAAAAGATTGTGCATATTTTTTTGTCATAAAGTTCATTTACTAAAATCACAATTTAGCACGTTTTTTTCAGCCATATCCAATACCAGGTGTATCAAACTCATTCATTATAGCAAGCAGGGAGCAGGTTTCGAACCCTAAACATTCTGGCCCCGAAGTCCAGCACGTTATCGACTGTGCCCAAATTTATTCATTGGGGTTAGGGCCGATTGTGGCTAAAAACACTTTGAGTCTTTAACGTGGAAAGGGGAAAAAGTATTTTTTATTTTTTTTTCACAAGCTAGCAGGATGGGCTATTAGCTGAACAATAGACTATTCAACCTCTACTAACGAATTGTCTAATAGCCAAGCTACGTGGGAATCCCCCCCTCCCAACAAATTATTTTCAGGACTATCTAGAAAAAGCAGAGGAGATGCGCAATAGGTTTCTAAGAAGCTATTCTCCACAATGTGTGGATGAAGCTCTTAATTTGGCATTGGGGAAAACACGAGATGAACTGCTACAGAAACGACCCGCTAAAGCTAAGGAACACTTCGTAATGTTCACAACTACATACAGTATACTTTGAACTCACGAAAAGTGGGAGATGCGGTCAAGAAACACTGGTATGTTCTATTTACGCAATAAATTGTTCCATGCCAACTGCCAGCCGCAAAAGAAAATCAGCCAGGCTCTTTTACGCCCTCTTCCAAATGGCAGCTATAAATGCAGAGGATGCGCACAGTGCAACAATATGATGTGTGTGAATATTTCTGCCACCCACACACAGGAAAACGGTTCCAAATATATTACATTATTACGTGTTCCACCACCCGTGTTATCTACATTATTACATTTCCATGTGGGCTGTGCTATGTAGGTAAACCTCTTGTTCTCTCGAACAGAGAATCATTGAACATAAAAGGTTAATTAGGAGAAACGACAGGGATTATCCAGTCACAGTACATTTTAATGAATTAACAAAAACATGACATTTCTACCTTCAGATTTTGTGTCATAGAGAAAGTTAAGATATCAGACAGGGGAGGTGATATAAATAATACTCTGAGTAAAAGAGAATGATTTGGAATTTTCACCCTCCAGACATTATTTCCAAAAGGTCTTAATGATGAAATGTACATTTTGTTGTAAATTTTAACATAAATCATGCCCCTATTTCAGATTACTCTGTACCCAATGGTTTATGAAAACTGGCTTGGTAGGTCGATGTCCTCATTGTGGTTTTTACAGACGTTTAATCCGTTTTATGTACACACTTTTTTTGAATATTTATGAAATGCATATTGTTATGTTTGGTAGCACTTATTTATTTTTCCTTCGCCTCCAAGTCTTTTCGATGCATGGAATGGATGTGGGCGGGGCTAGGTCTACATAAGGGTGCTAATTTAAAAAACCCACAAAAGCTCTGACGATGGCCGTGAGGCCGATACATAAAGCTTATCAAAGATCAGTGATAGGATCAAGAGCAGTGTGCGGGTTCCTCCTCTTTTTCCTCATCTTATCCGGCTGTTGCCATGCACCTGCAAAAAGATAGCTCAAATGTGTGAGTGCCTTTTGAATTTGACTTTACAAACAACAAAAGGGCTTAATTGGAGTCTATTTCTTCGGAGCCTAGACCTATATAAAATAACTCAACTGACGGAGGTAGGCTCTGAGGCTTAACAGCCTAATGGAAGTAGGATTTTTTTTATATCCGGCCTACTTACAATTTAAACTAGTCATAAATGTAGCATCCTACATACAACAGTCATTTAAAGAAAAAAAGTCTGCACCCTCCGGAACTTTCATTACGCACACCTCACTGATTACTACTTGTATAAGTTTGCCCTTTGGTTTCCATTGGGGAAACAGACCCTCCCCTATGGGTTTAGGTGTGCGGCCTGGAGTCCGCACCTTTGGGGGGGGTACTGTCACACCCTGGTCTTAGTATTCTGTCTTCTCTTTATTATTTTGGTTAGGCCAGGGTGTGACATGGGTGAATTATGTGTTTGTCTTGTCTAGGTGTTTTGTAGATTGATGGGGTTGTGTTTTAGTATAGTAGTCTAGGTAAGTCTATGGTTGCCTAGAGTGGTTCTCAATCAGAGGCAGGTGGTTATCGTTGTCTCTGATTGGGAACCATATTTAGGCAGCCATATTCTTTAGGTCTCTTGTGGGTGATTGTTTCCTGTCTTTGTGTTTGTTGCACCAGATAGGGCTGTTTCGGTTTTTCACGTTTCTTGTTTTGTATATTGTTCATTTTTCCGCTTTCATTAAAGATGTATAAAGATAACCACGTTGCATTTTGGTCCGCCTCTCTTTCACCAGAAGAAAACCGTTACAAGGTAACCATTGTTACCATGGTTACCTGTTCATGAGTCTTATGGCTTGGGGGTAAACACTGTTGAGAACCCTTTTTGTCCTTGACTTGGCACTCCGGTACCGCTTGCCATGCGGTAGTAGAGAGAAAAGTCTATGACTTGGGTGGCTGTGGGTTTTTGACAATTGTTAGGGCCTTCCTAGAGGCCTGGATGGCAGGCAGCTTTGTCCCAGTGATGTACTGGGCCGTACGCTCTACCCTCTGAAGTGCCTTGCGGTCGGAGGCCTGCAAGTTGTTGCAGCTGTAGAACCTTTTGAGGATCTCAGGACCCATGCCAAATCTTTTTAGTTTCCTGAAGAGGAATAGGCTTTGTTGTGCCCTCTTCCCAACTGTCTTGGTGTGTTTGGACCAATCTAGTTTGTTGTTTATGTGGACACCAAGGAATTTGAAGCTCTCAACCTGCTCCACTACCGCCCTGTCGATGAGAATGGGGACGTGCTCGGTGCTCCTTTTCCTGTAGTCCACAATCATCTCCTTAGTCTTGGTTACGTTGAGGGATAGGTTGTTATTCTGGCACCACCCGTCCAGGTCTCTGACCTCCTCCCTTTGGCTGTCTCGTCGTTGTCGGTGATCAGGCCTACCACTGTTGTGTCGTAATTAATGATGGTGTTCGAGTCGTGCCTGGCAATGCAGTCGTGGGTGAACAGGGAGTACAGGAGGGGACTAAGCATGTACCCCTGGGGAGCTCCAGTGTTGAGGATCAGCGTGGCAGATGTGTTGCTACCTACCCTCACCACCTGGGGGCAGCCTGTCAGGAAGTCCAGGATCCAGTTGCAGAGGGAGGTGTTTAGTCCCAGGATCCTTAGCTTGGTGATGAGCTTAGAGGGTACTATGGCGTTGAACGCTGAGCTGTAGTCAATGAATAGCATTCTCACATAGGTGTTCCTTTTGTCCAGGTGGGAAAGGGCAGTGTGGAGTGCAATAGAGATTGTATCATCTGTGAATCTGTTTCGGCGGTATGCAAATTAGAGTGGGTCTAGCGTTTCTGGGATAATGGTGTTGATGTGAGCCATTACCAGCCTTTCAAAGCACTTCATGGCTACGGATGTGAGTGCTACGGGTCTGTAGTCATTAAGGCAGGTTGCCTTTGTGTTTTGGGCACAGGGACTATGGTGGTCTGCTTGAAGCTTGTTGGTATTACAGACTCAATCAGGGACATGTTGAAAATGTCAGTGAAGACACCTGCCAGTTGGTCAGCAAATGCCCGGAGCACACGTCCTGGTAATCCATCTGGCCACGCAGCCTTGTGTATGTTGACCTGTTTAAAGGTCTTACTCACGTCGGCTACGGAGAGCGTGATCACACAGTCGTCCAGAACAGCTGATGCTCTCATGCATGCCTCAGTGTTGCTTGCCTCAAAGCGAACATAGAAGTGGTTTAGCTTGTTTGGTAGGCTCGTGTCACTGGGCAGCTTGCGGCTGTGCTTCGCTTTGTAGTCTAGTAGACGAGTGTCAGAGCCGGTGTAGTATGATTCAATCTTAGCCATGTATTGACGCTTTGCCTGTTTGATGGTTCGTCGCAGGGCATAGCGGGATTTCTTGCAAGCTTCCGTGTTAGAGTCCCACACCTTGAAAGCGGCAGCTCTACCCTTTAGATCTGTGCAATTGTTGCCTGTAATCCATGGATTCTGGTTGGGGTATGTACGTACAGTCACTGTGGGGACGACGTCCTCAATGCACTTATTGATAAAGCCAGTGACTGATGTGGTGTATTCCTCAATGTCATCGGAAGAATCCCGGAACATGTTCCAGTCTGTGATAGCAAAGCAGTCCTGTAGTTTAGCATCTGCTTCATCTGACCATTTTTTTTTATAGACCGAGTCACTGGTGCTTCCTGCTTTAATTTTTGCTTGTAAGCAGGAATCAGGAGTTGTGGTCGGATTTACCAAATGGAGGGCAAGGGAGAGCTTTGTACACGTCTCTGTGTGTGGAGTACAGGTGATCAATCATTTTTTTCCCTCTGGTAGCACATTTATCACGTTGATAGAGATTTGGTGGAACTGATTTAAAAAACCCTGCATTAAAGTCTCCGGCCACTAGGAGCACCGCCTCTGGCTGAGTGTTTTCCTGTTTGCTTATTTCCTTATACAGCTGACTGAGTGTGGTCTAAGTGCCGGCATCTCTCTGTGGTGGTAAATAAACAGCCACGAAAAGTATAGCTGAGAACTCTCTAGGCAAGTAGTGTGGCCTGCAGTTTATCACAATCTAGAGACATCCTTAGATTTCCTGCACCAGCTGTTGTTTACAAATATGCACAGACCGCCCCACCTCGTCTTACCGGAGTGTGCTGTTCTATCCTGCCGGTGCAGTGTGTATCCCGCTAGCTGGATATCCATGTCATCATTCAGCCATGATTCCGTGAAGCATAGGATATTACAGTTTTTGATGTCCCGTTGGTAGGATATTCGTGATCTTACCTCGTCTAGTTTATTGTCCAATGATTGCATGTTGGCGAGTAATATTGGCGGTAACGGCAGCATTCCTAGGTTTCTTCTGCGGGTCCGGACGAGGCATCCGGCTCTTCGTCCTCTGCGTCGCTTCCTTTTGCGAATAATTGGGATGTCTGCCCTGTGGGGTGTTTGGAGAATATCGTGTGAGTCCTGCTTGTTGTTGTTGTTGAAGAAATCTTTGTCTAATCCGAGGTGAGTGATCGCTGTCCTGATATCCAGAAGCTCTTTTCTTCTGTAAGATACGGTTGCAGAAACATTATGTACAAAATAATTTACAAATATCGCGAAAACCCCCCCGCATAATAGAACAATTGGTTAGGAGACCGTACAACGGCGGCCATCTCCTCCGGCGCCATTGTAACGAATTACTAAGGGAATTACTATGGGAATAAATATCCCTGACTTACAGAAATATTGGAACAACGTTGTCTAATGAAGGCAAACAATTTAGAATCCTACAATCTTGTAGCCTACTTCCAACCGTCACGTTGTACATCGCCATATTTTACATTCGATCCTAACGGAACCCCTGAGGTTTTCGTTTTTCTCTGAATAGAAACACCATAATATTAATCTAATGAATTAAGCCAAATTTCTTAAAATCAATCCCATATACTATGTTATCACAAAAAAGGTTTTCAATTCTCAGGTAATGCCAATACGGAATACTATCAAATGCTTCTCAAAGATGTCCTTTGGTGGTTAAATTAGCAATAACTTGCAGTAACAGGAAAAAATGGCTGAGAATTAAATGACGTGCCACAGAATTCTGCGGCAGCACGCAAGGTGCAATATGATGCAACTTTTAAAGGAGGAACCACTGTATACACTAAACTACATTCAGGTTGGTGTTTTGGTAGGTTTGACAGAGGCATGTGTATGTTGTTGGCTTGGTCATGTTAAACAAGCATCGTCAAACTTATGACAAACCTGGATAACGAAGTAAGCAGAGAAGCCTGTTGCAACTCTTTTCCTGTCAGGTAGAGTGGTCTCACCTGTTTGCCATCGGCGCCCACTCCTGGAAGCCCGGGAGGCCCCTTGACAATGGACGTCTCACTGCCCACCTCTGAGGGAGAAGACTGGCACACCTCACACGACGCACCCTGGGGTAGACGGGAGACACACTGGGTTAGGACGGGTGGCAAAACTCTCCTACACACCTGTGTGGACACACGGATAGCCATACTTTCATGTGTAGACATGCACGCACACACACTTCACCTTCTCGCCCTTAGGACCTGGAGTTCCCAGACCAGGAATCCCCGCATCTCCCTGTCAAAAGAATCAAATGACACAATATAACACAAGACAACACAACATAACACACTCTAACACAACACATTACACAACAACCTAACACAACACATAACACAATATATAACACAGCACAACATAACACTACACAACATTACACACTCTAACACACTCTAGCACAATCTAACACTCTAACACAACATAACACAATATGGTGACATCAGCCAGTATTGGATGTAGTGTCTGTTATCTCCATCTCTCACCTTTATCCCCTTCAGTCCATCCTTTCCACTAGGTCCTCTGGGTCCAGTTTTGCCCTATCAGATAAATAGTTACAGTACATGTCATCACTTTATCTCCAAAGAGCATCGCAACCGCCAACTGAAATCGTTTCTGCATCAGTAATTTCTGAGAAATATTTTATCATAACGGGTGACAACTATGAATATAAAGTATGAATATAAAGTATCAGTCACTGAAAAGAGTCTAGTGAAATCACTCTTAATGGTAGTCTACACTCACCGTTTTACCGTCAGCTCCTTTGCCACCAGCGTTACCCTGGAAACAAGATAAACTGTAATGTCAACAGAACTGTACAAATTGCTTTTGAACTAAATTTAATGGGTGAGATACATAAACACATTTATTCCATCAGTCTCTGCACTATGTCAAAACTCCTGTGTCCTACTTGGAACCTTACGCAGTACACACCTTTTCCCCTCTTAGCCCTGCCAGGCCAACGAGTCCAGCCTCCCCCTGTAAAGCACCAACAGAGTGGAGGAGTTACTTCTGGGTCAGATACAAAGAAACAGGAACAACACAGGTACAAACAAACACACACACACCACAGGAGGCTGCTGAGGGGAGGACGGGTCATAATAATGGTCGGAAAGGAGCAAAAGGAATGGCATCAAACACCTGGAAACTATGTGTTTGATGTATTTGAAGCCATTCCACCTATTCCGTCCAGCCATTACCACAAGGCCCGGAACTCCACAATTAAGGTGCCACCAACCTCCCGTGACACACACAAGACAACACAACAGAACACACACTTACACATTCATTTCCAAAAAACACACATTCACCTGTTCTCCCTTCTGTCCCAGCCCAGGTTCTCCTTTCTCTCCTTTGAGTGTCAGAGTTTGTTTCATAGCAACCATGTTGGCACCAGGTATTTCACCCAGGGTGGGGCACACAGCACATGCGTCACCCTTTTCCCCTTTGACCCCATCCGATCCCACCTCTCCCTGCCAAGCACACAGACACACATCATAACAGTGAGTCAGATTAGTGATAACACCCACTAATAGGCATGCTTCCTTTAAGGTGTATCGTCTAAAGTGGTTTCCAAACAGATCAGTTAGTATAATGTGGTGTCCAAACAGATCAGATTGTATAATGTGATGTCCAAACAGATCACTTTAATGTGGTGTCCAAACAGATCAGTTAGTCTAAGGTGGTGTCCAAACAGATGGGTTTAATGTGGTGTCCAAAGCGATCAGTTACTCTTCTGTTGAGTCCAAACAGATCAGTTAGTCTAATGCGGTGTCCAAACAGATCACTTTAATGTGTTGTCCAAACAGATCAGTTTGTCTTTTGTTGAGTCAAAACAGATCCGTTAGTTAAATGTGGTGTCCCTAACAGTTCAGTCAGTCAAATATATCTAATGTGGTGTCCAAACAGATCAGTTAATCTCATGTGGTGTCCCTAACAGATCAGTTAGTCAACTATATCTAATGTGGTGTCCCTAACAGATCAGTTATTCTAATGTGGTGTCCCTGACGGATCAGTTCGTCAACTATATCTAGTGTGGTGTCCCTAACAGTTCAGTTACTCAACTATATCTAATGTAGTGTCCAAACAGATCAGTTAGTATAATGTGGTGTCCAAACAGATCAGTTTGTCTAATGTGGTGTCCAAACAGATTTGTTTAATGTGGTGTCCAAACAGATCAGTTAGTCTTCTGTTGAGTGCAAACAGATCAGTTAATCTCATGTGGTGTCCCTAACAGATCTGTTCTTCTAATGTGGTGTCCCTGACGGATCAGTTCGTCAACTATATCTAATGTAGTGTCCCTAACAGATCAGTTAATCTAATGTGGTGTCCCTAGCAGATCAGTTAATCTAATGTGGGGTCCCTAACAGATCAGTTAATCTAATGTGGGGTCCCTAGCAGATCAGTTAATCTAATGTGGGGTCCCTAACAGATCAGTTAATCTGATGTGGTGTCCCTAACAGATCAGTTAATCTAATGTGGGGTCCCTAACAGATCAGTTAATCTGATGTGGTGTCCCTAGCAGATCAGTTAATCTAATGTGGGGTCCCTAACAGATCAGTTAATCTGATGTGGTGTCCCTAGCAGATCAGTTAATCTAATGTGGGGTCCCTAACAGATCAGTTAATCTGATGTGGTGTCCCTAGCAGATCAGTTAAATAACTATATCTAAAGTAGCATCCCTAACAGATCAGATAATCAACTATATCTAATGTGGTGTCCCTAACAGATCAGTTATTCTAATGTGGTCTCCCTGATGGATCAGTTCATCAACTATATCTAATGTGATGTCTCTAACAGATCAGTTAATCTAATGTGGTGTCCCTAACAGATCAGTTAATCAACTATATCTAATGTGATGTCCCTAACAGATCAGTTATTCTAATGTGGTGTCCCTGACGGATCAGTTTGTCAACTATATCCAATGTGGTGTCCCTAACAGATAATTTATTCAACTATATCTAATGTGGTGTCCCTAACAGATCAGTTATTCTAATGTGGTGTCCCTGACGGATCAGTTCATCAACTATATCTAATGTGATGTCTCTAACAGATCAGTTAATCTAATGTGGTGTCCCTAACAGATCAGTTAATCAACTATATCTAATGTGGTGTCCCTAACAAATCAGTTATTCTAATGTGGTGTCCCTGACGGATCAGTTTGTCAACTATATCCAATGTGGTGTCCCTAACAGATAATTTATTCAACTATATCTAATGCGGTGTCCCTAACAGATCATTTATTCAACTATATCTAATGTGGTGTCCCTAACAGATCATTGATTGAACTATATCTAATGTGGTGTCCCTAACAGATCTGTTAGTCAACTATATCTAATGTGGTGTCCCTAACATATAATTTATTCAACTATATCTAAGGTGGTGTCCATAACAGATAATTTATTCAACTATATCTAATGTGGTGACCCTAACATATCAGTTGGTCAACTTTGTCTAATGTGGTGGCCCTAACAATTTTTTTATTCAACTATGTCTAATGTTTTGTCCCTAACAGATCAGTTATTCAGCCATAGAGGAGACGCTGGCCACAATACAGCTGTCATGTCACAACATGATCTGTGGTTTGGGATGGGGAAGGCTGCTAAACAATTACAGTATGTGGTTACAGGCACAGCATGGTGTGTGTGTGTATGTGTGTGTGTTTGGAACCTTGAAAGCACTTGTTTGTCTATATACACAGTGCTTTCGGAACGTATTCAGACCCCTTGACTTTCCCCACATTTTGTTACGTTACAGCTTTATTCTAAAATGGATACTTAAAAAAAAAAAACATCATCAATCTACACACAATACCCCATAATGACAAAGCGAAAACTATTTTTGTTGGAGTTTTTGCAAATGTATAAAATAAATAAACAGAAATACCCTATTTACATTAGTATTCAGACCCTTCGCTATGAGCTTTGAAATTGAGCTCAGGTGCATCCTGTTTCCATTGATTGCCCTTGAGATGTTTCTACAACTTGACTTCAATTCAATTGATTGAACATGATTTGGAAAGTCACACACCTGTCTACATAAGGTCCCACAGTTAACAGAGCAAAAACCAAGCCATGTCCGTAGAGATGCGAGATAGGTTTGTGTCGAGGCACAGATCTGGGGAAGGGTATCAAAACATGTCTGCAGCATTGAAGATCCCCAAGAACACAGTGGCAAAACTGAGCAATCGGGGCCTTGGTCAGGAAGGTGACCAAGAACTAAATGGTCACTCTGATAGAGCTCCAGAGTTCCTCTGTGGAGATGGGAGAATCTTCCAGAAGGACAGGTCTCTGCAGCACTCCACCATTCAGGCCATTATGGTAGAGTGGCCAGACGGAAGCCACTTGTCAGGAAAAGACACATGGCAGCCCATTTGGAGTTTGCCAAAAGGCACCTAGATTGAACTCTTTGGCCTGAATGCCAAGTGTCACGTCTGGAGGAAACCTGGCAAAATCCCTATGGTGAAGCATGGTGGTGGCAGCATCTTGCTGTGGGGATGTTTTTCAGCGGCAGAGACTTGGAGACTAGTCAGGATCGAGGCAAAGATGAATAGAGGAAAGTACAGAGAGATCCTTGATGAAATTCTGCTCCAGAGCGCTCAGGGCCTCGGACTGGGGCGAAGGTTCCGCTTCCAACAAGACAACGACCTATGGATCTATGGAGACACCTAAAAATATCTGTGCAGCAACGCTCCCCATCCATCCTGGTAGAGCTTGAGAGGATCTGCAGAGAAGAATAGGAGAAACTCCCCAAAACAGGTGTGCCAAGCTTGTAGCATCATACCCCAGAAGACTCGACAATGTAATCTCTGTCAGAGGGGTGTCAACAAAGTACTGAGTAAAGGATCTGAACACGTATGTAAATGTTATATTTCCCTTTTTTATTTTGAACAAATCAGCAAACATTTCTATAAACCTGTCTTTGCTTTGTCATTATGGGGTATTGTTTGTAGATTGATGAGGGGAAAAAAAACGATTTAATACATTTTAGAGTAAGGCTGTAATGTAACAAAATGTGGAAAACAGTCAAGGGGTCTGAATACTTTCCGATGGCACTGTACGTATGTGTGTGTGTGTACATTTCCATTTGAATCATTTAGCAGACGTTCTTATTCAGAACACCTTTTCACCTAGTCGGTTCGGGATTCAAACCCGCAACCTTTATACTGGCCCACTGCTCTGAACCGCTCGGCTAACTGCCTCCCTTGGTATACTGGTGTGTATGCACCTACAGTATATGAGTGTGTGTGCGTGTGCGTGTGTGTGCACAGTTGAGTTTAGAGGCTGTATGTATCCCATTCTCAAAGCACATGAATGAAACATGAGATAT
The DNA here is from genome assembly GCF_057628025.1 of Oncorhynchus mykiss. Classification (NCBI taxonomy): domain Eukaryota; kingdom Metazoa; phylum Chordata; class Actinopteri; order Salmoniformes; family Salmonidae; genus Oncorhynchus; species Oncorhynchus mykiss. The sequence goes on along the minus strand of NC_143051.1, from coordinate 13,647,078 downwards.
AAAGGAACTCTGTACCTTCTCTCCCGCCTTCCCATCTGATCCTTGAAGACCCTGATGAACAGAAGACAGGAGATGAGGAGGGAGGAGAGAAGAGGAGAGGAAGAGAAGATGAGATAATAAATATTTCTAGCTTTAAATGAGCATTTCTGAATTCCTTGATGACTATATTAAACATAAATCACTATATGCACATCTTGCAGAGTGCACCTTTAAAGGGTCAAAGGTTAAGAGTTAGGGGTGCTATATATCTCACCGGGAGGCCAGGGTCTCCTATCCCAGGCTCTCCTTTGGGCCCTGTCTTCCCCTGGAGGGCTACAGTGTTGCCCAGGTCTTCAGACAGGACGGGACACAACTCACACGGGTCACCCTGTGAGACAGACACACAGAGTAAAAGAGAGTCAGAGATGTACGGACACAAACCCACAGATGTAGAAAAACAAACCCACAGATGTAGAAACACAAACCCACAGATGTAGAAGCACAAACAGTCACATATGTAGAAACACAAACCCACAGATGTAGAAAAACAAACCCACAGATGTAGAAACACAAACCCACAGATGTAGAAGCACAAAAAGTCACATATGTAGAAACACAAACCCACAGATGTAGAAACACAAACCCACAGATGTAGAAACACAAACCCACAGATGTAGAAACACAAACCCACAGATGTAGAAACACAAACCCACAGATGTAGAAGCACAAACAGTCACATATGTAGAAACACAAACCCACAGATGTAGAAACACAAACCAACAGATGTAGAAACACAAACCCACAGATGTAGAAACACAAACAGTCACAGATGTAGAAACACAAACACACAGATGTAAAAACAAAAACGCACAGATGTAGAATCACAAACAGTCACAGATGTTGAAGCACAAACAGTCACAGATGTAGAAGCACAAACAGTCACATATGTAGAAGCACAAACAGTCACAGATGTAGAAACAAACCCACAGATGTAGAAACACAAACAGTCACATATGTAGAAACACAGTCACAGATGTTGAAACACAAACAGTCACAGATGTTGAAACAAACAGTCACAGATGTAGAAACACAAACCCACAGATGTAAAACCAAAAACGCACAGATGTAGAAACACAAACAGTCACAGATGTAGAAGCACAAACAGTCACAGATGTAGAAGCACAAACAGGCACAGATGTAGAAACACAAACAGTCACAGATGTTGAAGCACAAACAGTCACAGATGTAGAAGCACAAACAGTCACAGATGTAGAAACACAAACCCACAGATGTAGAAACACAAACAGTCACATATGTAGAAACACAGTCACAGATGTTGAAACACAAACAGTCACAGATGTTGAAACAAACAGTCACAGATGTAGAAACACAAACCCACAGATGTAAAACCAAAAACGCACAGATGTAGAATCACAAACAGTCACAGATGTAGAATCACAAACAGTCACAGATGTAGAATCACAAACAGTCACAGATGTAGAAACACAAACAGTCACAGATGTAGAAACACAAACCCACAGATGTAAAACCAAAAACGCACAGATGTAGAATCACAAACAGTCACAGATGTAGAAACACAAACAGTCACAGATGTAGAAACACAAACAGTCACAGATGTAGAAGCACAAACAGTCACAGATGTAGAAACACAAACCCACAGATGTAGAATCACAAACAGTCACAGATGTAGAAGCACAAACAGGCACAGATGTAGAAACACAAACAGTCACAGATGTTGAAGCACAAACAGTCACAGATGTAGAAACACAAACAGTCACAGATGTTGAAGCACAAACAGTCACAGATGTAGAAGCACAAACAGGCACAGATGTAGAAACACAAACAGTCACAGATCTTGAAGCACAAACAGTCACAGATGTAGAAACACAAACAGTCACAGATGTTGAAACAAACAGTCACAGATGTAGAAACACAAACCCACAGATGTAAAAACAAAAACGCACAGATGTAGAAACACAAACAGTCACAGATGTAGAAGCACAAACAGTCACAGATGTAGAAACACAAACCCACAGATGTAGAAACACAAACAGTCACAGATGTAGAAGCACAAACAGTCACAGATGTAGAAGCACAAACAGTCACAGATGTAGAAACACAAACAGTCACAGATGTAGAAACACAAACTGTCACAGATGTTGAAACACAAACAGTCACATATGTAGAAGCACAAACCCACATATCTAGAGAAGTATAGATACACACACCGACAAGTCAATTATATACAGATATTTAGAGAGAAAATCAAGATAATTCAAGCTGGGACACTGAGGGTAAGTCACCTTATCTCCTTTACCACCACCAGGACCCCTAGGACCCTGAAAACACAACAGCAATACATTATAGTAGAGCATTATGATTAGGTTTCAAATTACACACTGACTAACATGACTGACTAACATGACTAAAGGACTAATTGACTAACATGACTAACTGGCTAACATGACTGACTAACATGACTGACTAACATGACTAAAGGACTAATTGACTAACATGACTAACTGGCTAACATGACTAACATTACTAACTTACTAACATAACTAGCATGACTAGCTGAATAACATGACTAACATTACTAACATGGCTAAATGACAAACATGACTAATCTGATTGACATGACTAATGGACTATCATGACCAACTGACTAACATGGCTAACTGACCAACTGACTAACATGACTAACATGGCTAACTGACTAACATGGCTAAATGACTAACATGACTAACTGACTAACTGACTAACATGACTAACTGACTAACATGGCTAAATGACTAACATGACTAACTGACTAACATGACTAACATGGCTAAATGACTAACATGACTAACTGACTAACATGACTAACATGACTAAATGACTAACATGACTAACATGACTAACATGGCTAAATGACAAACATGGCTAAATGACTAACATGACTCAATGACTAACATGACTAAATGACTAACATGGCTAACATGTCTTAATGACCAACTGACTAACATGACTAACTGACCAACTGACTAACATGACTAACTGACTAACTGACTAACATGACTAACATGACTAACATGGCTAACATGGCTAACATGACAAAATGACTAACATGACTAACTGACTAACATGGCTAACTGACCAACTGATGAACATGACTGACTGACTAACTGACTAACATGACTAACATGACAAAATGACTAACATGACTAACATGACTAACTGAATAACATGGCTAACATGACTAACATGGCTAACATGACTAACATGACTAACATGACTAACTGGCTAACATGACTAACGGACTAACGAGACTAACAGACTAACGTGACTAACATTACTAGCATAACTAAAACGACTAGCTGACTAACATGACTAAATGACTATAAAACAAAACAGTTATTTGAACGCATCCTGTACTCACAGGATCTCCTGGCTCTCCATCTTTCCCTGGTGTCCCAGAATCCCCCTGGGGCAGGAAGAGAGGAACAATAAATAGTAACCATAACAACAGTTGTAATATTCCAGAAATGTACATTGTTTTCGGATGTGTTATTATCAAACAATATAGTCTGCATACTTCATATACTGCAGCCTTCAAAGTTTCGAAGTAGAATTGAATTGGATTTAAAATAATACCGCAGATATTTTTTTTACCTTTTCTCCATTCGATCCAGGTGGCCCTCCTGGGGTGCCCTAGAAACAAAACAAAACACAAAAAAAAAAAGAGAGCTGAGCAACTATCCCCCTCTCTAACTGTCTTTCACTTTCTCTGTCTACCAGAGCCCAACAAGAACAGACGCACTCACACACAGGCTCTGCTCTAGAAGCTTTTTGGTTTCAGTCAAGGGTAACATACTGTGTCTTCACTAAGATGTGTTAGAGGTGGATTTATACATTTTCTATATCTATACATCTGTCTTAATATCATAATCCCTTCTGCATACAGAGTGATATTGTTGTGAAAGTTACTAATAACTAATGCAGAGGATTTTCTCTCTCTCTCTCTCTCAGAAACACAAGCCACTGAGTGACCCACTCATTCACAGCTCGCCAAGAGATTCAAAGACAAACGGGCAGACAGACAGAAAACAGGCTTTCTTAAGCTGAACCATAATTGTCAGTGACCTATATTAATTGTGTAACTAATGCCTATGACCTATGACAACCAACTAATAACCAGGCTGAGGAAGCAACCAGGCTTATCAAGCAGCTACAAACGTATTTTCATTTTATTCGACAAATCCCATGGTTTAACCTGCCTATGGTCAGACAGCTGCAAGATTGCTTTGTATCTATAACACATTTTCCAGACATGATTAATCTTCTCCTGTCTATGTACAAACGCCATTTATATTTTGCATACGGCCTACCCACCGTTCTATATCAACCAATCAAGTAGCAGACTTACTTGACAATCAAAGGAGGAACTCTCTAGGACTTCCTCCTAAACCTAGGGGTTTATAATACTCTGTCATTATAATCCCTGTGTGTGTTATCCTGTGTACATCATGGTATTAAAGAATCTGAAGTGAAGTTTCAATTGTCGATTTCACCTTTCAGATGCATTTAGGCTCTAGTCAA
>NC_143051.1:13612500-13632500 GCF_057628025.1 Oncorhynchus mykiss | reverse complement strand
GGATACCATGACGACAGAGTTAGCTAAAGCATACAGATATGGCTGAAGAGGATGTGTAACTAGAGGTGTACTCATTCACCTGGAAACTACTCCACTTTACAGTGTCTCATACTTAGCCAGAAGGAAGCTACATGCTATTTTCACTTGTTTATACCTGAACATCATTGCCTACATATTTATCCAATAAAACAGATTTCATTGTTTTAGATATATATTCAATCCACAGGTATTTTATTTCTTGTTTCAAGTTACTTTTATTGGTTGTTTGAGGACATTATATTGTTGCAGTATTATTTTCCATGTGAATGACAGTTGATTGCACTTCTGAAAGGGAGTTTGATGGGGATATGTCTCATCTGTTCAGTCTTTGTTTCTGAAAGGGAGTTTGATGGGGATATGTCTCATCTGTTCGGTCTTTGTTTCTGAAAGGGAGTTTGATGGGGATATGTCTCATCTGTTCAGTCTTTGTTTCTGAAAGGGAGTTTGATGGGGATATGTCTCATCTGTTCGGTCTTTGTTTCTGAAAGGGAGTTTGATGGGGATATGTCTCATCTGTTCGGTCTTTGTTTCTGAAAGGGAGTTTGATGGGGATATGTCTCATCTGTTCGGTCTTTGTTTCTGAAAGGGAGTTTGATGGGGATATGTCTCATCTGTTCGGTCTTTGTTTCTGAAAGGGAGTTTGATGGGGATATGTCTCATCTGTTCGGTCTTTGTTTCTGAAAGGGAGTTTGATGGGGATATGTCTCATCTGTTCGGTCTTTGTTTCTGAAAGGGAGTTTGATGGGGATATGTCTCATCTGTGCGGTCTTTGTTTCTGAAAGGGAGTTTGATGGGGATATGTCTCATCTGTTCAGTCTTTGTTTCTGAAAGGGAGTTTGATGGGGATATGTCTCATCTGTTCGGTCTTTGTTTCTGAAAGGGAGTTTGATGGGGATATGTCTCATCTGTTCGGTCTTTGTTTCTGAAAGGGAGTTTGATGGGGATATGTCTCATCTGTTTGGTCTTTGTTTCTGAAAGGGAGTTTGATGGGGATATGTCTCATCTGTTCAGTCTTTGTTTCTGAAAGGGAGTTTGATGGGGATATGTCTCATCTGTTCAGTCTTTGTTTCTGAAAGGGAGTTTGATGGGGATATGTCTCATCTGTTCGGTCTTTGTTTCTGAAAGGGAGTTTGATGGGGATATGTCTCATCTGTTCAGTCTTTGTTTCTGAAAGGGAGTTTGATGGGGATATGTCTCAGCTGTTCGGTCTTTGTTTCTGAAAGGGAGTTTGATGGGGATATGTCTCATCTGTTCAGTCTTTGTTTCTGAAAGGGAGTTTGATGGGGATATGTCTCATCTGTTCAGTCTTTGTTTCATGTCAATATCAGTGCAACATGAGAGCTTTCATCCAACCAGAACTTACATTTAGGTCATCGTTGAGAAGAACACAACCAGCACACTAAAGAAAGAGAAGAAGGGAGGGAGAGAGACAGATAAAGACAGAGAGAGGGAGAAAAATATTGGGAGAAAAAGAGAGACAGGGAGGGAGGGAGGGAGGGAGGGAGGGAGGGAGGGAGAAAAAGAGAGCAAGAGAGGGAGGGAGGGAGGGAAAGAGAAAGAGAGGGAGGGAGAGAGAAAAAGGGAGAAAGAAAGAGAGGAAGGGAGAAAATGAGAGAGAGAGAGAGAGAGAGAGAGAGAGAGAGAGAGAGAGAGAGAGAGAGAGATAGAAATATTGACATCACATTAGTTCATGGTGAGATGCCCTGTAATGTTAACATCACATTAGTTCATGGTGAGATACCCTGTAATGTTAACATCACATTAGTTCATGTTGAGATACCCTGTAATGCAGGAGATCAAGGCCTTTATAAAGATGAGGAAAGTGTCTGAATTAAAAGAGTCCAAATTGATTTTGCAATGTACTGTGTCGATAACGCCAAGTGACTTTAAAAACGTCTGTGTCAGGTTGTGTCTCGTTAGATGAAGTTGCTTTTGATAGCATGCTGTGATGAGCGCAGAGGAGGAATAGGCCAAATCCAAGGCAAAAGTCACACATCAAAGTGAGAGCCAGCTCCCAAACTCAGGTACAGTAGTTACAAAACATACACTGAGTATACCAAACATTAAGAACACCTTCCTAATACTGAGTTGCACACAGAGGAGGCTGGTGGGAGGAGCTATAGGAGGACGGCTCATTATATTGGCTGGAATGGAATAAATTAAACGGTATCAAACACATCAAACATATGGAACCGCTTGATTCCGTTCGATGAATTCCATTCTATTACAATGAGGCCTACCCACTTCTCAGCAAGGCCCACCCACTGAGGAGCCAGGCCCAGCCAATCAGAAATAGTTTTTCCATGCAAAAATGCTTTATTGCAGACATAAATACTCCTTATTTTAGCTCATGAAACACCTTACATGTTGCATTTATATTTTTGTTCAGTGTAGTATATGGCTCCTCTATAGCAGGGGTGGGCAACACCAGTCCTCCAGGGTCTGGTTGGCATCACACTTTGTCTCCATCCCTAGCAAACACAGCTGATTAATCAAATTCAATTCTAAACTGAAGATCATGATTAGGTGATTATTGGAGTCAGGTGTGTTATCTGGGTCTGGGACAAAACTGTAACACCAATCAGGCCCCCGAGGACTGGAATTGCCCATCCTGCTCTATTGGATAGAGTAGTGTTGATTATGAGAGAAGAGACATGCCGTGTGTCTGTTTCGAATCCTGTCAGGAAGACAATAGACAGTTTGGACCAATCAGCGCACAGACTACCATTTGGGATTAGTGGTCCAACTACAGTAGCAGGACTGGTAGTAATCTGAATCTAGTTGATGATTTCTGCGGTGCAATGATTAGGGTGCAGTTTCTCCAGTGACCAGAGAGTGGCGCTGTTACATCAGCTAAACATTCTCTGCAGACATGGGTTTGGGGAGGGGGTCTCCAACACACGCACACACACACACACAGATTCACACACACATACGTCCACACATACGTCCCTCTCGAGAGACAGCGATCAATAGATACAGTAAAATCACCAAGGCACCAGAGAGTGCAGGCCAGCTGTAGCTCTTCACGGGTAAGACATACACAGACACACTACAGTTTCGTGTGTCTTACAAATTGCTGACGCAATGTTATTTCTAATGGAAGCATGGCAATTAATACAACATCTACCACCCAGTGTGTCAGCCCAGCCCGCTCGCCTCACACCAGGCAGTTAACATATGTTGATGTTGTGTGACACCAGGCAGTTCAAATATATTGATGTTGTGTGACTGGGAGATAAGGTAAGGAGAAGGTTTTTGTTCTGTGTGTTTGGTACTATATCAGGAGCCCCATTAGCCGCAGCAGATACTCTTCCTGGGATCCACAACTGCAACTCCATCAATGGTTGGTACGTGATACCTAGTCACTGTTTCCTAATACCCATCTGCCTCTCCCTCTCTCTCTCTCAGCCAAGCCTGCTCTCTCTCTCTCTCTCTCCCTCCCTCCCTCCCTCCCTCCCTCTCCCTCCCTCCCTCCCTCCCTCTCTCTCTCTCTCTCTCTCAGCCTGCTCTCTCTAGTTACTTTACTATATGGAGATGTATTGCTCACCAGAGACATCAACCCGTTTGGTTGTTCCCCAGTCATGATTTGGGAGTCCCAATTCAATGTATAAAGTGTGGTATGCAGTGTTTCCCCTAAATTCATTCAGCAGTGGCGCATCGCATGCCCCTGGATCCCCCCCAGGAAGACCTTTTCTGCTAACCCCCCCTGCTACCTCTGCCACCACTTCTGTAAAAAATAACTAAGGGAAACACTGGGTATGCACTAAACTAATTATTATGAGTATTCACCAGATATGTCACCCATTGAGCATGTTTGGGATGCTCTGGACCGATGTGTACTAACTAGAGGTCGACCGATGAAATGTAATGGCCGATTAATTAGGGCCGATTTCAAGTTTTCATAACATTTTTTTTACACCTTTATTTAACTAGGCAAGACAGTTAAGAACACATTCTTATTTGCAATGACGGCCCAGGAACGAGGCAGAACGACAGCTTTTTACCTTGTCAGCTCGGGGGATCCAACCTTGCAACCTTACAGTTAACTAGTCCAACACTCTAACCACCTGCCTCACGAGGAGCCTGCCTGTTATGCGAATGTAGTAAGCCAAGGTAAGTTGCAAACTAGCATTAAACGTATCTTATAAAAAACAATCAATCAACGACTGTCGTTGCTCCAATGTGTACTTAACCATAAACATCAATGCCTTTCTTAAAATCAATACACAAGTATATATTTTTAAACCTGCATATTTAGCTGAAAGAAATCCAGGTTAGCAGGCAATATTAACCAGGTGAAATTGTGAGCTCAGTTTTTATTTCTTTCATCACATTCCCAGTGGGTCATAAGTTTACATACACTCAATTAGTATTTGGTAGCATTGCCTTTAAATTGTTTAACTTGGGTCAAACATTTCGGGGAGCCTTCCAGGAGCTTAACACAATAAATTGGGTGAATTTTGGCACATTCCTCCTGACAGAGCTGGTGTAACTGAGTCAGGTTTGTAGGCCTCCTTGCTCGCACACGCTTTTTCATTTCTGCCCACAAGTTTTCTATAGGATTGAGGTCAGGGCTTTGTGATGGCCATTCCAATGCCTTGACTTTGTTGTCCTTAAGCCATTTTGCCACAACTTAGGAAGTATGCTTGGGATCATTGTCCATTTGGAAGACCCATTTGCGACCAAGCTTTCACTTCCTGACTGATGTCTTGAGATGTTGCCGGGGCGGCAGGGTAGCCTAGTGGTTAGAGCGTTGGACTAGTAACCGGAAGGTTGCAAGTTCAAACCCCTGAGCTGACAAGGTACAAATCTGTCGTTCTGCCCCTGCTCCTAGGCCGTCATTGAAAATAAGAACTTGTTCTTAACTGACTTGCCTAGTTAAATAAAGGTAAAATAAATAAATACAAAATGTATCCACATAATTTTCCATTCCTCATGATGCCACTTGTGAAGTGCACCTCCTGCAGCAAAGCACCCACACAACATAATGCTGCCACCCCCGTGCTTCACGGTTGGGATGGTGTTCTTCAGCTAGCAAGCATCCCCTTTTTTCCTCCAAACTTAACAATGGTCATTTTGGTCAAACAGTTTTATTTTTGTTTCATCAGACCAGAGGACATTTCATCAAAAGTACGATCTTTGTGCAGTTGCAAACGGTAGTCTGGCTTTTTTATGGTGGCTTTGGAGCAGTGGCTTTTTCATTGCTTTTTCATTGCTGAGCGGCCTTTTAGGTTATGTCGATATAGGACTCGTTTCACTGTGGATATAGATACTTTTGTACCTGTTCCTCCAGCATCTTCACAAGGTCCTTTGCTGTTGTTCTGGGATTGATTTGCACTTTTCGCACTAAAGTACGTTCATCTCTAGGATACAGAATGCGTCTCCTTCCTGAGCGGTATGACGGCTGCATGGTCCCATGGTGTTTATACTTGCGCACTATTGTTTGTACAGATGAACGTGGTACCTTCAGGCGTTTGGAAATTGCTCCCAAGGATGAAACAGCCTTGTGGAGGTCTACAATTTGTTTTCTGAGGTCTTGGCTGAGTTATTTTGATTTTCCCATGATGCCAAGCAACGAGTCACTGAGTTTGAAGGTAGGCCTTGAAATACATCCACAGGTACACCTCCAATTGACTCAAATTATGTAAATTAGCCTATCAGAAGCTTCTAAAGCTATGATATAATTTTCTGGAATTTTTCAAGCTGTTTAAAGGCATTAGTCTTAGTGTATGTAAACTTCTGAACCACTGAAATTGTGATACAGTGAATTATAAGTGAAATAATCTGTCTGTAAACTATTGTTGTAAAAAATACTTGTGTCATGCACAAAGTAGATGTCCTAACCGACTTGCCAAAACTATAGTTTGATATTGTTGGAGTGGTTGAAAAACGAGTTTTAATGACTCCAACCTAAGTGTATGTAAACTTCAGACTTCAACTGTATATACCCCCCCCCACCCCCCCACCGACCCACACACACACTAATAACTGTGTTGATTCATAGCTGTGAAAGTCTTCCAATAGAGAGAGATCATTCTGTCTCATTATATTCAGTCGTAGTTCCTCTACAGCGACTAGAGCTGTGTTTCAGCATAGGTAATAACCTGCATTACACTGAGCCATGGGAAATGAGTAAAACATTAGTAAGGACACTAAGGAATGCAGTAATGGAGTGTCTGGAGTTGTATATGCTACTGCATATGTAAACAGAATTCTGCTACTGTTGGAGAATGACAAAATGAATAGGCAGCAATAGAGCAACTCCCCAGATAGCCAAGGTGTATGATGTTCAAATCACTCCACTGTCAGTAGCAGAGCTGCGTGTGTGTGTGTGTGTGTGTGTGTGTGTGTGTGTGTGTGTATGTGTGTCACACCATCTCTCACTGTTACCCTCCTTCTCTGCCCTTTCTTGGAGTACAGTAACTGAACTGGTATTTGGGTCACCAGCCGCTGGCATAAACAAATAACTTGCTCTGATTGGCCCATCCCGCCTACATATGGTCTTTCTGATTGGACGCCAACTGTAAGTCTCTCCTCGGCTTCTTCACTAATATAGGATCAAGGTTGTGGTTGTGTGTATGTGTGCTTGTCTTTCTGTCTTTGTGTGTCTGTGTGCCTGTATGTGTGTGTTTATGCGTGTTTGTGCCTGTGTGTGTGAAAGGGAAAGATTGAAACATACTTTTTCTGCCAGACCCTGGGATCCAAGGATTTCCTGAGAGAGAGAGAGGAAAAGAGAGAGGGAGAGGGACATAAACTTGAACTCTGCAATTTTAGAATGCTATGGACCTTTCATGACTTGAACCATTAGAAGACAGGTACAACATTGAACCATTAGAAGACAGGTACAACATTGAACCATTAGAAGACAGGTACAACATTGAACCATTAGAAGACAGGTACAACATTGAACCATTAGAAGACAGGTACAACACTGAACCATTAGAAGACAGGTACAACACTGAACCATTAGAAGACAGGTACAACACTGAACCATTAGAAGACAGGTACAACATTGAACCATTAGAAGACAGGTACAACACTGAACCATTAGAAGACAGGTACAACACTGAACCATTAGAAGACAGGTACAACATTGAACCATTAGAAGACAGGTACAACATTGAACCATTAGAAGACAGGTACAACACTGAACCATTAGAAGACAGGTACAACACTGAACCATTAGAAGACAGGTACAACACTGAACCATTAGAAGACAGGTACAACACTGAACCATTAGAAGACAGGTACAACACTGAACCATTAGAAGACAGGTACAACACTGAACCATTAGAAGACAGGTACAACATTGAACCATTAGAAGACAGGTACAACACTGAACCATTAGAAGACAGGTACAACACTGAACCATTAGAAGACAGGTACAACACTGAACCATTAGAAGACAGGTACAACACTGAACCATTAGAAGACAGGTACAACACTGAACCATTAGAAGACAGGTACAACACTGAACCATTAGAAGACAGGTACAACACTGAACCATTAGAAGACAGGTACAACACTGAACCATTAGAAGACAGGTATAACACTGAACCATTAGAAGACAGGTACAACACTGAACCATTAGAAGACAGGTACAACACTGAACCATTAGAAGACAGGTACAACACTGAACCATTAGAAGACAGGTACAACACTGAACCATTAGAAGACAGGTACAACACTGAACCATTAGAAGACAGGTACAACACTGAACCATTAGAAGACAGGTACAACACTGAACCATTAGAAGACAGGTACAACACTGAACCATTAGAAGACAGGTACAACACTGAACCATTAGAAGACAGGTACAACACTGAACCATTAGAAGACAGGTACAACATTGAACCATTAGAAGACAGGTACAACACTGAAACATTAGAAGACAGGTACAACACTGAACCATTAGAAGACAGGTACAACACTGAACCATTAGAAGACAGGTACAACACTGAACCATTAGAAGACAGGTACAACACTGAACCATTAGAAGACAGGTACAACACTGAACCATTAGAAGACAGGTACAACACTGAACCATTAGAAGACAGGTACAACATTGAACCATTAGAAGACAGGTACAACATTGAACCATTAGAAGACAGGTACAACACTGAACCATTAGAAGACAGGTACAACATTGAACCATTAGAAGACAGGTACAACACTGAAACATTAGAAGACAGGTATAACACTGAAGGACCAACCATGAACCTGCTTCCAGTATGAAAAGTAACACCTTTTCTTTTCTTTTGATTTTAAAAAGTGACCTTTTTGAAGACGCAATGTTAATTATGTTGTGACGTGATGCTCTTAAGAAGCCAACGTTTAAACAGAATCGAATTAGAATTCTATGGCATATTTTGCAGGTAAATGCACACCACTGAAGCTAGCTGGGACCATTACATATCCCTGCATCAGCAGCAAAACACAGAGTGGATGAAGAATGATATCTAAACGGACATACTGGTATAGATCAGTTTTAATACTGCAGATAGATTGTGACTTCTATCAGTGTAATTGTCTGCATCATTTCCAATCCCCCATATATCATTTTTGATATGTATTTTTCTTCATTATTTTCCCTTAACCCTACCACCCCTCCCCTAATTGGAGTAAACTAATGGGGACCTAGTCAGCCTAGTCAGTTGTACAACTGAATGCACTCAACTGAAATGTGTCTTCCACATTTAACCCAACCCCTCTGAATCAGAGAGGTGCGGGGGGCTACCTTAATCGATAAACACATCTTTGGCGCCCGGGGAACAGTGGATTGCTCGGGGGCAGAACGACAGATTTTTACCTTGTCAGCTTTCGGTTACTGGCCCAACGCTCTAACCACTAAGCTACTGCTAGGCTAAAAGACAAAAACACTTCTACTTCCAGATTATACATACTATCTACATTTTATGAACAGAGCCAGATGTTTTTATCCAGAGTGCAATTTAAAGAGAAAAATAATGAAAGGAGAAGAAGAGAGGGATGAGGAGAGGTGAAGTAGATCACTAATAAACCCTGATGCCCAGACAGAGAAAGAGGGAGAGAGAGACTTCCTTATACTGTCCATCGTCGATCATCAGCTGTTATTTCATTGGTTAGCGCTACCACTGCCAGACACAGACCTGCATCTCATTACAAACTCAGACAGCAGTTCAATTCTCTGGGATTGATTACTCCTGTCTGTAGTCTGCCAGAGCTTTGAGTTATTATCAACAGCTCTCCAAAAGACAAACAGCATGCCTAATGAATGGATGAATGGAAAATGATGGCATTAATATAAATCATGAAATGAGACAGGATGATTTGGCTTCACAACATAATGAAATAGTATTATCTATCTGGCAATGTAGCACTGTTGCAAGAGATGAAAAAAATCATATTTCTCAATAGTGTTTGTGGAGGTCATCATGCTACCATCAATTGATTCCATCAATCTCTCGATTGGTTAGATCACTGATTATTAGGGGAGGACCAATGAATAACAGGAGAACCAATAGAATGTTTTGGTAGAAGCGTTCCCCTACCAGTCAGTACTTGGTGTCGTTGGTCTGCCTGCTGGGATATCTGAGTGTGTATTACCTGGTTAAAGGCAAGGACCGGCTGCTCTAGGTCATTCTCGGCAGCACGGCGACTCTTGGGGGCGTCAGGGGGGCACTGAGAAAGAGAGAGTGAGAGAGAGAGCAGCCATGGGTCAAAGGTGAAAAGCTAGCCTACAGGTACCAAACATCAATTGGGGATTGTGTATCGTGAACTGCCTGGAAACATCTGAACTGAAAAGCTAAACTGAAGACAAAGTAATGTAACACTGTTTTCATATTTTGAGGGGTTTTCCATGGCAACAAAGGAGATCAACAACAGGAACTTTATCCCCCTCGGACACTCCATGTCTAGCCATAAAATACACCACTCTCTTTATCAGCTGTCTTTTCAGAACTCTGTTGGTGGGGTGTGTGTGTGTGTGTGTGTGTGTGTGTGTGTGTGTGTGTGTGTGTGTGTGTGTGTGTGTGTGTGTGCGTGTCTGTGGTGTATGTGCATGTTTGTGTGCAGCTCCTGTTCAAGTTGTAAACACTGCTTGCGAGGAGCCCTGTAGCAGACAGCTCAGAGAGAAGGAGAAGAGGGAGGGTGGTCAGTCTCTTCCTCTCCTCCTCCTCCATACATCCCTTCATCAATTCAAGAGGGGTCTGAAAGTCTCCTCGGCTGTTCTGAAGGTGTTCTGAAGGTGTTCTCTCTGTGTTTGCCGGTCTTTCATACATAGGCCTATATACAGCACACACACACACACACTCACTAACACACACAAACAAATAAACACGCAAATATAAGCGCGAGGTACACATCCACATGTGACAAGTTTCAGGAAACTAGGCGTATGTCGCGCGTCACTACTTAAACATAAACATTTTTATCAAAATGTGTTTTTTGGGAAGTGAACTTTCATGTGCCTGAATAAGAGACGTGTATGCCATCTGTAAATACAAAAATACAAGCCTAGTTGGTTTAGCCGCCGATAAAGACAGGAACCTTCCCGCTAGCCATGATTGGTTGAGATAATGAGTGGGCTGGACATGCCCCAGAGATGACTTTAGATTGGTCTGCCATGCAGCCCTCGTCTGTCTATAACATGAGCTGGTCAGTTTGTGTAGGTCATCCTTTCTAACACTGCTTTTTTGAACGATATCACGTAGTAAGTGCAAAAAGCAAAAGTGTTGCTCTCTGGAGGAATTAGAGTATGATAGTGTTGCTCTCTGGAGGAATTAGAGTATGATAGTGTTGCTCTCTGGAGGAATTAGAGTATGATAGTGTTGCTCTCTGGAGGAATTAGAGTATGATAGTGTTGCTCTCTGGAGGAATTAGAGTATGATAGTGTTGCTCTCTGGAGGAATTAGAGTATGATAGCGTTGCTCTCTGGAGGAATTAGAGTATGATAGTGTTGCTCTCTGGAGGAATTAGAGTATGATAGTGTTGCTCTCTGGAGGAATTAGAGTATGATAGTGTTGCTCTCTGGAGGAATTAGAGTATGATAGTGTTGCTCTCTGGAGGAATTAGAGTATGATAGCGAAGGAGATGGACAAAATTCTGCCGTTTGATTGCAAATGTGCAGACGAAGTCGACAAAAGAACACACAGAAAGGCTGTTGTATAAAACATCTGTCTCCGACCATGTTAGTTTGTTGGTGATGTGGACACCAAGGAACTTGAAGCTCTCAACCTGCTCCACTGCAGCCCCGTTGATGAGAATGTGGGCGTGCTCTCTCCTCCTTTTCCTGTCGTCCATAATCATCACCTTTGTCTTGATCATGTTGAGGGAGAGGTTGTTGTCCTGGCACCATACGATCAGGTTTCTGACCTCCTCCCTATAGGCTGTCTCATCATTGTCGGTGATCAGGCCTTCCACTGTTATGTCATCGGCAAACTTAATGATGGTGTTGGAGTTGTGCCTGGCCATGCAGTCATGAGTGAACAGGGAGTACAGGAGGGGACTGAGCATGCACCGTTGAGGGGCCCCCGTGTTGAGGATCAGCGTGGCGGATGTGTTGTTACCTACCCTCACCACCTGGGGGCGGCCTGTCAGGAAGTATAGGATCCAGTTGCAGAGGGAGGTGTTTAGTCCCAGGGTCCTTAGCTTAGTGATGAGCTTTGAGGGTACTATGGTGTTGAACGCTGAGTAGTCAATGAACAACATTCTCACATAGGTGTTCCTTTTCTCCAGGTGGAAAAGGGTAGTGTGGAGTGCAATAGAGATGGCATCATCTGTGGATCTGTTGGGGCAGTATGCAAATTGGAGTGGGTCTAGGGTGTCTGGGATGATGGTTTTAATGTGAGCCATGACCAGCATTAAATGGCTATAGATGTGAGTGCTACGGGGCAGTAGTCATTTAGACAGGTCATCTTGGCACAGGGACTATGCGTGATGGTTGGTGTTTAGAAAGGTTTTGGGAGTGTTGTGTGATGGTTTGTGTGATGGTTGTGGGAGTGTTGTTTGATGGTTGGTGTTCTCACCCTAGCACCAGGTATCTCACAGCAGGACTCCTGAATGGCTAGGGAGGCGTCACAATACACCATCACCTGCTGAATGTCCATCTGAGAGACAAGAGAGACGAAGAAGACAGGGGGCAGGGAGAAAAGAGTACGAGAGCGAGAGAAAGAGAGAGAAAGAGCAAAAGAGGGGGAGAGAAATATTGTTTGAGACAGCTCACTACAACCCCCCTTCTACAGCCATGACCATCACCCTCAAATATCCCTCGTCCCGCCCTTTACACATCTTCCCTCCTCCCACCTCTCCCCTCCTCCCCCCGCTCCACCATTCCCTCCATATATGCCCTCCTCCCACATCTCCCTCCATATCTGCCCACCTCTCCCTCCATATCTGCCCTCCTCCCATCCTCTCCATCCATCTCTCCCCTCCTCCCACCATCTCCACCTCTCCCTCCATTTCTCCCCTCCTTCCACCCTCTACACCTCTCCATCCAGCTCTTCCCTCCTCCCACCCTCTCCACCTCTCCCTCCATCTCTCTACTCCCCACATACAGGTTAACCCAACCCAATCTCCCAACTTCCCACCACAATAACCCCCCCCATCCTCTCCTTTCCTGGCCCTCCACCTCCATACCTCAACAGCGGCAGCATCTGTTGCTCTGATGCCCAGTAGGGTGTGTCCCTTGGTCGATAGCTCGCCACGGGGCTCCAGGGGCTTTGTCTGGATGGAGCTGCAGTCTACATGTAGAGAGGCTGCCCTCTGCTGGACGCTGAGGGCCAGTTTGTGCCAACCACTGTCCAGGATAGACTCCACGCCTTCCCCCCTGAACACACACCCAACTGGCTCACCCAGGGGGTCGGCCCCCCGTGCACGCAGGGACAGGGTGGCATCAGGGCCATTCAGGTCAAGGGAGAACTGGGGGAGTGGGGGAGGATGGTTGGGAGGAGAAAGGAGGAGAGAGGGAAAGTGGGGGAGAGGAGACAGGAAAAAACAATTGGGTCATTATCCATTTCTGATTGGGAAAGAACACCTCTCACCTCCTCCCTCGTTCCTCTTCCCTTGTTCCTACCACTATAGTGTCTACAGAGCTAAAGGAATATTGTAGGTATTGCTGAAGCCAATGGTTCATTGAATAGGTCTATCCTTTCCCAAGCAATAATCCGCTATGAGAAGGAGCTACAGACAGAAGTTCAGTACAGTCCTATGCTTTGGGTCTCAAAGTGGGCTACATAGAACACACTGCAAAGTTAAGAAAAACATGGACAAAGGCAACTAATTATTGCCCATGAAAACACACAATCAATCATGTATAACGAGTTGGTTTGCCCTCAATTCATCCTATACATGCTGAATAGCATTTAAATTTGTTTGCAGATTGATTATAGATGTCAGAGACACTCTTCATCATAGAAGTAAGATTAATAATAATGAGAATAATAATGAGAATGATAATGAGAGAACAACAGAAACAGAGAGAGGAGAAGACAAAGGGAGGATAGAGTGGAGAGATGGAGGACAGGACCGAGTAGGGGTGGAAAGAGAGAGAGGAGAGATGGAGGAGAGGAGACAGGATGGGTGGAAAGAAAGAGAGAGGAGAGATGGAGGACAGGAGACAGGATTGGTGGAAAGAGAGAGAGAGGAGAGATGGAAGACAGGAGATAGGAGGGGTGGAAAGAGAGAGAGAGGAGAGATGGAGGACAGGAGACAGGATGGGTGGAAAGAGAGAGAGATGAGAGATGGAGGACAGGAGACAGGATGGGTGGAAAGAGAGAGAGAGAGAGAGAGAGAGAGAGGAGAGATGGAGGAAAGGACACAGGATGGGTGGCTAGAGAGAGAGGAGAGATTGAGGACAGGAGACAGGATGGGTGGAAAGAGAGAGAGATGAGAGATGGAGGACAGGACCGAGTAGGGGTGGAAAGAGAGAGAGAGGAGAGATGGAGGACAGGACCTAGGAGGGGTGGAAAGAGAGAGAGAGGAGAGATGGAGGACAGGACCTAGGAGGGGTGGAAAGAGAGAGAGAGGAGAGATGGAGGACAGGACCTAGGAGGGGTGGAAAGAGAGAGAGAGGAGAGATGGAGGACAGGAGACAGGATGGGTGGAAAGAGAGAGAGAGGAGAGATGGAGGACAGGAGACAGGATGGGTGGAAAGAGAGAGAGAGAGAGAGGAGAGATGGAGGAAAGGAGACAGGATGGGTGGCTAGAGAGAGAGGAGAGATGGAGGACAGGAGACAGGATGGGTGGAAAGAGAGAGAGATGAGAGATGGAGGACAGGACCGAGGAGGGGTGGAAAGAGAGAGAGAGGAGAGATGGAGGACAGGACCTAGGAGGGGTGGAAAGAGAGAGAGAGGAGAGATGGAGGACAGGACCTAGGAGGGGTGGAAAGAGAGAGAGAGGAGAGATGGAGGACAGGACCTAGGATGGGTGGAAAGAGAGAGAGAGGAGAGATGGAGGACAGGAGACAGGATGGGTGGAAAGAGAGAGAGAGGAGAGATGGAGGACAGGAGACAGGATGGGTGGAAAGAGAGAGAGAAAGAGAGAGGAGAGATGGAGGAAAGGAGACAGGATGGGTGGCTAGAGAGAGAGGAGAGATGGAGGACAGGAGACAGGATGGGTGGAAAGAGAGAGAGATGAGAGATGGAGGACAGGACCTAGGAGGGGTGGAAAGAGAGAGAGGAGAGATGGAGGACAGGACCTAGGAGGGGTGGAAAGAGAGAGAGAGGAGAGATGGAGGACAGGACCTAGGAGGGGTGGAAAGAGCGAGAGAGGAGAGATGGAGGACAGGACCTAGGAGGGGTGGAAAGAGAGAGAGAGGAGAGATGGAGGACAGGAGATAGGATGGGTGGAAAGAGAGAGAGAGGAGAGATGGAGGACAGGAGACAGAATGGGTGGAAAGTGACAGAGAGGAGAGATGGAGGGCAGGAGACAGGGGGGTGGGAAGAGAGAGAGTGGAGAAATGAAGGACAGGAGATAGGATGGGTAGAAAGAGAGAGAGAGGAGAGATGGAGGAGAGGAGACAGGGGGGTGGAAAGAGAGAGAGTGGAGAGATGGAGGACAGGAGACAGAAAGAGAGAGAGTGGAGAAATGAAGGACAGGAGATAGGATGGGTAGAAAGAGAGAGAGAGGAGAGATGGAGGAGAGGAGACAGGGGGGTGGAAAGAGAGAGAGAGAGGAGAGATGGAGGAGAGGAGACAGGGGGGGGGGTGGAAAGAGAGCGAGAGGAGAGATGGAGGAGAGGAGACAGGGGGGGTGGAAACAGAGAGAGAGGAGAGATGGAGGACAGGAGACAGGGGGTGGAAAGAGAGAGAGAGGAGAGATGGAGGAGAGGAGACAGGGGGGGTGGGAAGAGAGAGAGTGGAGATATGAAGGACAGAAGATAGGATGGGTGGAAAGAGAGAGAGATAGTAGAGATGAAAGACATGACATAGGAGTGGAAAGAGAGGAGGGAGATGGAGGACAGGTGATATGAGGGGGTAGAAAGAGATAGAGAGGAGAAATGAAGGAAGGAGCAGAAAATAGATGGGGTATGCAGGGAGGAATAGAGGAGAAGCCAACCAGAAGCCATGGATTACAGGCAACATTCGCACTGAGCTAAAGGGTAGAGCTGCCGCTTTCAAGGTGCGGGACTCTAACACGAAAGCTTAAAAGAAATCCTGCTATGCCCTGTGACTATCCATCAAACAGGCAAAGCGTCAATACAGGGCTAAGATTGAATCATACTACACCGGCTCCGACGCTCGTCGGATGTGGCAGGGCTTGCAAACTATTACAGACTACAAAGGGAAGCACAGCCGCGAGCTGCCCAGTGACACGAGCATACCAGATGAGCTAAATCACTTCTATGTTCGCTTCGAGGCAAGCAACACTGAGGCATGCATGAGAGCATCAGCTGTTTCGGACGACTGTGTGATTATGCTCTCCGTAGCCGACGTGAGTAAGACCTTTAAACAGGTCAACATACACAAGGCTGCGGGGCCAGATGGATTACAAGGACGTGTGCTCCATGCATGTGCTAACCAGCTGGCAGGTGTCTTCACTGACATTTTCAACATGTCCCTGATTGAGTCTGTAATACCAACATGCTTCAAGCAGACCACTATAGTCCCTGTGCCCAAGAACACAAAGGCAAACTGCTTAAATGACTACAGACCCGTAGCACTCACGTCCATAGCCATGAAGTGCTTTGAAAGGCTGTTAATGGCTCACATGAACACCATTATCCCAGAAACCCTAGACCCACTTCAATTTGCATACCGCCCAAACAGATCCACAGATGATGCTATCTCTATTGCACTCCACACTGCCCTTTCCCTCCTGGACAAAAGGAACCATTATGTGAGAATGCTGTTCATTGACTACAGCTCAGCGTTCAACACCATAGTACCCTCCAAGCACATTACTAAGCTAAGGATCCTGGGACTAAACACACCTTCTGCAACTGGATCTTGGACTTCCTGACGGGCTGCTCCCAGGTGGTGAGGGTAGGTAGCAACACATCTGCCACGCTGATCCTCAACACTGGAGCTCCCCAGGGGTGCATGCTCAGTCCCCTCCTGTACTCCCTGTTCACCCACGACTGCATGGCCAGGCACGACTTCGACACCATCATTAAGTTGGCTGACGACACAACAGTGGAAGGCCAGATCACTGACAACGGTCAGAGACCTGGCTGGGTGGTGCCAGAATAACAACCTATCCCTCAACGTAACCAAAACTAAGGAGATGATTGTGGACTACAGGAAAAGGAGCACCGAGCACGTCCCCATTCTCATCGACGGGGCGGTAGTGGAGCAGGTTGAGAGATTCAAATTCCTTGGTGTCCACATCAACAACAAACTAGATTGGTCCAAACACACCAAGACAGTCGTGAAAAGGGCACGACAAAGCCTATTTCCCCCCCAGGAAACTAAAAATGAAAAGAGGAGTGTATACCTGTGGGTATCCCTGTTCATCAGAGATCTGGAAGAGGTAGATGAAAAGAGGAGCGTATACCTGTGGGTATCCCTGTTCATCAGAGATCTGGAAGAGGTAGATGTTGTCCCTCAGTGTTTTTTTCTTGAGGAGTAAAGTGAAGACCAGCGTGAACTCATCAGGAAGACCATGGGGGAACACCTGACTGAGAAAACACACTGTTAGACACACAAACGGATATACAAAAATATGCACACTAATAGACATCACTAATAGACATACACAAAACACACACATACTGTACATACAGGCACACACACACACACACACACACACACACACACACACACACACACACACGCGCGTGCGTGTGTGTGGCCAGTGCTATAATGGAGAAATGGTAGATAGTAACCCATGACAATTATTATCATTGAGATAAATAAAGATAGAGATAAAGGTAGAGGTAACAGTAGAGGTGGAGGAAAAGGTAAAGGCAGGGGTAGAGCTAAAGGTAGTTAGAGGAAGAGGTAGAGGTAAAGGCAGAGGTAGAGGAAGAGGTATAGGTAAAGGCAGAGGTGAGAGAGAGGTAGAGGTAGAGATAGAGGTAAAGGCAGAGGTAGAGGCAGAAGTAGAGGTAAAGGCAGAAGTAGAGGTAAAGGCAAAGGTAGAGGTTAATTGCAGAGGTGAGAGAGAGGTAGAGGTAGAGGTAAAGGCAGAGGTGAGAGAGAGGTAGAGATAGAGGTAGAGGTAAAGGCAGAGAGAGAGGTAGAGATAGAGGTAGAGGTAAAGGCAGAGGTAGGGGTAGAGTTAAAGGCAGAGGTAGAGGCAGAGTTGAGAGAGAGATAGAGAAATAGGTAAATGCAAAGTAGAAGCAGAAGTAGAGGTAGAGGTAGAGGTAAAGGCAGAGGTAGAGGTAGAGGCAGAGGTAGAGTTAGAGGTAGAGGTAGAGGTAAAGGCAGAGGTAGAGGTAGAGGTAGAGGTAGAGATAGAGGTAGAGATAAATCCAGAAGTAGAAGCAGAAGTAGAGGTAGAGATAGAGGTAAATGCAGAAGTAGAAGCAGAAGTAGAGGTAGAGGTAGAGATTATAATCACAGCCGTATATATTCCCCGCAAGCAGACACATTGATGGCCCTGAACAAACTTTATTTGACTCTTTGCAAACTGGAAACCACATATTGTAGCTGGGGATTTTAACAAGGCTAATCTGAAAACAAGACTCCCTAAATTGTATCAGCATATCGATTGTGCTACCTGGGCTGGTAAAACCTTGGATCATTGTTATTCTAACTTCCGCAACGCATATAAGGCCTTCCCCCGCCCTCCTTTCGGAAAAGCTGACCACAACTACATTTTGTTGCTCCCTGCCTACAGACAGAAACTAAAACAAGAAGCTCCCGCGCTCAGGTCTGTTCAACGCTGGTCCGACCAATCTGATTCCACGCTTCAAGACTGCTTCCATCACGCGGACTGGGATATGTTCCGCATTGCGTCCAACAACAACATTGACGAATACGCTGATTCGGTGAGCGAGTTCATTAGAAAGTACATTGATGATGTCGTTCCCATAGCAACGATTAAAACATTCCCAAACCAGAAACCGTGGATTGATGGCAGCATTCGCGTGAAACTGAAAGCGCGAACCACTACTTTTAACCAGGGAAAGGTGACCGGAAACATGACCGAATACAAACAGTGTAGCTATTCCCTCCGCAAGGCAATCAAACAAGCTAAGCATCAGTATAGAGGCAAAGTAGAGTCACGGCTCAGACACAAGAGGTATGTGGCAGGGTCTACAGTCAATCACGGACTACAAAGAGAAAACCAGCCCCGTCACGGACCAGGATGTCTTGCTCCCAGGCAGACTAAATAACTTTTTTGCCCGCTTTGAGGACAATACAGTGCCATTGACACGGCCCGCAACAGAAACCTGCGGACTCTACTTCACTGCAGCCGACGTGAGGAAAACATTTAAACGTTTTAACCCTCGCAAGGCTGCAGGCCCAGACGGCATCCCCAGCCGCGCCCTGAGAGCATGCGCAGACCAGCTGGCTGGTGTGTTTACGGACATATTCAATCAATCCTTATCCCAGTCTGCTGTTCCCACATGCTTCAAGAGGGCAACCATTGTTCCTGTTCCCAAGAAAGCTAAGGTAACTGAGCTAAACGACTACCGCCCCGTAGCACTCACTTCCGTCATCATGAAGTGCTTTGAGAGACTAGTCAAGGACCATATCACCTCCACCCTACCTGACACCCTTGACCCACTCCAATTTGCTTACCGCCCAAATAGGTCCACAGACGATGCAATCGCAACCACACTGCACACTGCCCTAACCCATCTGGACAAGAGGAATACCTACGTGAGAATGCTGTTCATCGACTACAGCTCAGCATTTAACACCATAGTACCCTCCAAACTCGTCATCAAGCTCGAGACCCTGGGTCTCGACCCTGCCCTGTGCAACTGGGTACTGGACTTCCTGACGGACCGCCCCCAGGTGGTGAGGGTAGGTAACAACATCTCCACCCCGCTGATCCTCAACACTGGGGCCCCACAAGGGTGTGTTCTGAGCCCTCTCCTGTACTCCCTTTTCACCCACGACTGCGTGGCCATGCACGCCAGCAACTTAATCATCAAGTTTACAGACGACACTACAGACACTACGACGAGACGGCCTACAGGGAGGAGGTGAAGGCCCTCGGAGTGTGGTGTCAGGAAAATAACTCAACGTCAACAAAACAAAGGAGATGATTGTGGACTTCAGGAAACAGCAGAGGGTACCCCCCCTATCCACATCGATGGGACAGTAGTGGAGAGGGTAGTAAGTTTTAAGTTCCTCGGCGTACACATCACGGACAAACTGAATTGGTCCACCCACACAGACAGCGTTGTGAAGAAGGTGCAGCAGCGCCTCTTCAACCTCAGGAGGCTGAAGAAATTCGGCTTGACACCAAAAGCACTCACAAACTTCTACAGATGCACAATCGAGAGCATCCTGTCGGGCTGTATCACCGCCTGGTACGGCAACTGATCCGCCCACAACCCTAAGGCTCTCCAGAGGGTAGTG
>NC_143051.1:13585000-13607500 GCF_057628025.1 Oncorhynchus mykiss | reverse complement strand
TCACAAAGGATCAACAAAGGAAGTAGTACTGTCTTGTGTGGTGTGTGTGTATTGTGTGTGTGTTATTTACCTGTGATGTTGTGTCTGGCAGTCTGAGGGAACTTCCAGTCATCTACCTGTTGGGAGGGGCATCGTACTTCTGGAGAGAGAGGATGAGAGAGAGGAGAGTAAAAAAAGGGATGTACAGAACAAAATACTGTACATACAGTTCAATACATGCACGTCAAAATGCACATGAAGAACAAGTAAATGAATGAATGGAAACAAAGCGTGGTAAAAACATGATATAACAACACATCCTCTGTCCAGTGTCTGTGTTCTTTTGCCCATCTTAATCTTTTATTTTTATTGGCCAGTTTGAGATATGGCTTTTTCTATGCAACTCTGCTTAGAAGGCCAGCATCCCAGAGTCGAGTCTTTACTGTTGACGTTGAGACTGGTGTTTTGTGGGTACTATTTAATGAAGCTGCCAGTTGAGGACTTGTGAGGCGTCTGTTTCTCAAACTAGACACTCTAATGTACTTGTCCTCTTGCTCAGTTGTGCGCCAGGGCCTCCCACTCCTCTTTCTATTCTGGTTAGAAACAGTTTGCGCTCTTCTGTGAAGGGTGTAGTACATAGCGCTGTACGAGATCCTTGGCAATTTCTCGCATGGAATAGCCTTAATTTCTCTTGTTTCTGACCATTTCGAGCCTGTAATCGAGCCCACAAATGCTGATGCTCCAGATACTCAACTAGTCTAAAGAAGGGCAGTTTTATTGCTTCTTTAATCAGAACAACAGTTTTCAGCTGTGCTAACATAATTGCAAAAGGGTTTTTCTAATGATCAGTTAGCCTTTTAAAATGATAAACTTGGATTAGCTAACACAACGTGCCAATGGAACACAGGAGTGATGGTTGCTGTTTGAACGGTGGCTTGAGAAAGTATTCAACCCCTTTGGCATTTTTCCTATATTGTTTTCTTGCAACTTGGAATTAAAATGTATTTTTGGGGTGTTTGTATCATTTGAATTACACAACATGCCTACCACTTTGAAGATGCTAAAACGTTTTTATTGTGAAACAAACCAGAAATAAGAAAAAAAAAACGGAAAACTTGAGAGTGCATAACTATTCATCCCCCCAAAGTCAATACTTTGTAGAGACACCTTTTGCAGAAATTACAGATTCAAGTCTCTTGGGGTACGTCTCTATAAGCATGGCACATCTAGCCCCTGAGATTTTTGCCCATTCTTCAAGGTAAAACTGCTCCAGCTCCTTCAAGTGGGATGGGTTCCGCAGGTGTACAGCAATCTTTAAGTCATACCACAGATTCTCAATTGGATTGAGGTCAGGGCTTTGTCCTGCTGGAAGGTGAACCTCATTCCCAGTCTCAGATCTCTGAAAGACTGAAACAGGTTTCCCACAAGAATTTCCCTGTATTTAGCATCATCCATCATTCCTTCAATTCTGACCAGTTTCCCAGTCCCTGTCGATTAAAAACATCCCCCCAGCATGATGCTGCCACCACCATGCTTCACTGTTTGAATGGTGTTCTCTGGTTTTTTTTTATTTTATTTTTATTTCACCTTTATTTAACCAGGTAGGCTAGTTGAGAACAAGTTCTCATTTGCAACTGCGACCTGGCCAAGATAAAGCATAGCAGTGTGAACAGACAACACAGAGTTACACATGGAGTAAACAATTAACAAGTCAATAACACAGTAGAAAAAAAGGAGAGTCTATAAACATTGTGTGCAAAAGGCATGAGGAGGTAGGCGAATAATTACAATTTTGCAGATTAACACTGGAGTGATAAATGATCAGATGGTCATGTACAGGTAGAGATAATGGTGTGCAAAAGAGCAGAAAAGAAAATAAATAAAAACAGTATGGGGATGAGGTAGGTAAAAATGGGTGGGCTATTTACCGATAGACTATGTACAGCTGCAGCGATCGGTTAGCTGCTCAGATAGCAGATGTTTGAAGTTGGTGAGGGAGATAAAAGTCTCCAACTTCAGCAATTTTTGCAATTCGTTCCAGTCACAGGCAGCAGAGAACTGGAACGAAAGGCGGCCAAATGAGGTGTTGGCTTTAGGGATGATCAGTGAGATACACCTGCTGGAGCGCGTGTTACGGGTGGGTGTTGTTATCGTGACCAGTGAACTGAGATAAGGCGGAGCTTTACCTAGCATAGACTTATAGATGACCTGGAGCCAGTGGGTCTGGCGACGAATATGTAGCGAGGGCCAGCCGACTAGAGCATACAGGTCGCAGTGGTGGGTGGTATAAGGTGCTTTGGTGACAAAACGGATGGCACTGTGATAAACTGCATCCAGTAAGCTGAGTAGAGTGTTGGAAGCAATTTTGTAGATGACATCGCTGAAGTCGAGGATCGGTAGGATAGTCAGTTTTACTAGGGTAAGTTTGGCGGCGTGAGTGAAGGAGGCTTTGTTGCGGAATAGAAAGCCGACTCTGGTGATGAGAGGTGTTGGGTTTGCGCT
Organism: Oncorhynchus mykiss; assembly: GCF_057628025.1. Classification (NCBI taxonomy): domain Eukaryota; kingdom Metazoa; phylum Chordata; class Actinopteri; order Salmoniformes; family Salmonidae; genus Oncorhynchus; species Oncorhynchus mykiss. The sequence goes on along the minus strand of NC_143051.1, from coordinate 13,605,019 downwards.
AGACATAGCGTTTTACTTGATGGCCAAAAAGCTCAATTTTAGTCTCATCTGACCAGAGTTCTTCCATATGTTTGGGGAGTCTCCCACGTGCCTTTTGGCGAACACCAAACGTGTTTGCAAATTTTTTTCTTTAAGCAATGGCTTTTTTCTGGTCACTCTTCTGTAAAGCCCAGCTCTGTGGAGTGTACGGTTTAAAGTGGTCCTATGGACAGATACTCCTATCTCCGCTGTGGAGCTTTGCAGCTCCTTCAGGGTTATCTTTGGTCTCTTTGCTGCCTCTCTGATTAATGCCCTCCTTGCCTGGTCCATGAGTTTTGGTGGGCGGCCTTCTCTTGGCAGGTTTGTTGTGGTGCCATATTCTCAAACATTTTTAATAATGGATTTAATGATGCTCCGTGGGATGTTCAAAGTTTCTGATATTTTTTTATAATCCAACCCTGATCTGTACTTCTCCACAACTTTATCCATGACCTGTTTGGAGAGCTCCTCGGTCTTCATGGTGTCGCTTGTTTGGTGGTGCCCCTTGCTTAGTGGTGTTGCAGACTCTGGGGCCTTTCAGAACAGGTGTATATATACTGAGATCATGTGACAGATCATGTGACACTTAGATTGCACACAGGTGGACGTTATTTAACTAATTATGTGACTTCTGGAGGTAATTGGTTGCACCAGATCTTATTTAGGGGATTCATAGCAAACTGGGTGAATACATATGCATACACCTCTTTTTCATTTATTTATTTATTATTATTTTTTTTTTTCATTTCACCAATTTGGAATATTTTGTGTATGTCTATTACATAAAATCCAAAAATAAAAATCTATTTAAATTACAGGTTGTAATGCAACAACATAGGAAAAATGCCAAGGGGCACTCCTACTCCTATTAGACTTCCATTCAGGGATTTAGAGGCAGAATTAAGACATAGACCTGATGGTGTAGAAGCCATCAAGACTGGTAGGAGGGTGGGGTGGGGGGACTACTGACAGACTGATGAGAAAGGAGAGGGAAGAGAGAGAGAGGGAGAAGGAGCAGGAGCAACAAGAATTGTAGGAAAAGGGAGGTAACAAGGGAGGGGAGAGAGGAGGAGACAGGAGAATGAGGGGAGAGAGGGGAATGAAGAAAATAGGGAGAACAAAAGTTGGGAAAGAGGCAAAATGCCAAGAGGAGGATGAGGCAGGGGGAGAATGGCAGACTAGAGACAGGGAAGAAAAGCGACAGATGAAAGGAAGAGGAGAGAGAGAGGGAGGAGAAAGCACAAAAATAGGTACTAGATGTTAAGAAAAGAAGGAGGAGAGAGGTGGAGAAAGTTATCGCTGGAGGACATGTTGCCATCTTTGTACATACTAAAGATCCAAAGTGCTCAATACCACTGAAGAAGAAGACTATATGGCTGATTCCAAGGCACTCATACCAGATCCGTATTGTCCAGCCACTGACAACTGTTTGCAGTTTGTGATAGCAACAGTTGCTGGATTACCTTAACCCAGCTGAGACTCTATTCCTATTCCAAAATGCCCAGGTTTTCCAACAATCCCAGTTTAAAATCAGAAAGGAATAAGCAAGAGATCTGGAATCCTCCAACCAGGGTTTCTTGAAAAAGATTCTTAGGAATGTTACCTGCATTTTGCAACCAAAGAGGACCATGTAGCACACCATACTGTTAGAGCTCTAGATTCTGCTACTGTTCCAAACATCAAGGACCCTGTCTGTCTGTCTGTCTGTCTGTCTGTCTGTCTGTCTGTCTGTCTGTCTGTCTGTCTGTCTGTCTGTCTGTCTGTCTGTCTGTCTGTCTGTCTGTCTGTCTGTCTGTCTGTCTGTCTGTCTGTCTGTCTGCCTGCCTGCCTGCCTGCCTGCCTGCCTGCCTGCCTGCCTGCCTGCCTGCCTGCCTGCCTGCCTGTCTCAGTCTGCACTGCAGCTGTCTCGGTTGTGGCTGCGCTCCATTGAAGCAGGCTGTTTCTGTTGCATTTTCTGTTCCCTGTTCCCTAGAGCTTGGCAGCATGGTTTATTACGGGCAGGGTTGGAAGGGTGCTCAGAGCAGCGGAGAGAAGGCGGAAGAAGGAGGAGAGGAGTATGGGAATTCTCTGCTTTATAAGGTGGCATTCCACTGTAATTTGACTGGGCTGCAGATCAGTGGGAGGGTTGGTTCTGCACACATAGATACACATAAACACACACACATTTACAAGTACATTCAAGGGTGCATGCACGCACGCACGCACACGCACACACACACACACACACACACACATACACACACACACACACACACACACACACGCACACACACACGCACACACAAACTCATGCACACATACACTCAACCCTCATTTTTGGACAAGGAGATCAGTGGGATCAAGGAGAAAGTTGGTTCTGCCAGTAGCACTGCTGGTACCACTTAAAGTGCATAGTGGGAGCAGAGGTGCACACTGGGTAATGTAGATAATGACGTGATAGGGGGAACAATTAGATGTAGTGCAAGGGAGAAGGAGAAAGAGATAGATGTTTGAGAGAGAGAGAGAGAGAGGGAGAGAGAGAGAGAGAGAGAGAGAGAGAGAGAGAGACTAATAGACGAAGGAAAACAGAGTTAGAGTGGGGGAGAGGGAGAGAGAAAGGAGGGAACATTCCTGGTACTTTTCCAGAGACAAAGAGTGGGAGAGGGGAGATGGAGAGGAGTGGAAACATTTAAAGATTTGAGGTCACATATTTTTCCTTAGATTTTAAAACCCCCTTTTAACATCATTGGTCCCTCTCAGTTACAGCACACACACAAACATACACAGGAGCCCTCCCCCACATTTTCCTTATGATCATCACATTGCAGTGCACGATAGGCCGGAAAAGTCCATGATAGAGGATACACCCCTCCCAAATTTTGCATTAACAGTTCCTGGGTGGAACTAATACAGTTCTGAATGCTGGAGCTTCTCTGTGCGTGGTCCCTTCTTCATTCAGTTCTCTCAACCTTCTGCTGATGTCAGCACATTACTAGCCAGTTCTGGAGTTTGAGACAGCACGGGAGAAGAGCAGGGAGATGGTTGGGTATTGAAACTGACAAAGTGCTGTAGCTTCAATTTATGTCAAAGTGCTTTCTTCCACCCACCACCAGGGTCTCAGGGGAGCAGCGAACTGGCTCAGCCCCAGATGAAGCACTCTGGCTGGGCTCTCCAGGGAGCCTCTCCCCCTGAGCTGTGGAAGCTCTGGAGGTATTGCCCCAGGAAGAATATTAGAGATGGGAGAGATGTTATGTAATATATTCCATTTATGGGTGGTCCTGGCTGTCTGATAGATAATAAACCCACTACAAGACCATGTGGGAGTTGTCACAGCTACGGATATATAGACTGACACACACACACACACACACACACACACACACACACACACACACACACACAGGGAGGGAGCCCGACAGCCTATAGACTCATAACAGAGTCATGAATGGGTTATAGAACATACAACCACATACTACAAACACATGAACCTTTAGACCACAGCTAGGCCTGACAGCTACCAACTCAACCACACACTCAGGCGTGGTCACGCACAGACCCACAGACACCGACGGATATACACACACACACACACTCAAACAGCCACAGAGCTCTAGCAGACTAGGGTTGCACTGGATTCTGATTAAATACACATTGCAATGCTGTCAGTAGAACTCAAGCTTCACCCTTTTCAAATTCAGACACAGAAGTCAGAGAATTCAGAGATTTTGACAGTCAGACTGAACAGAGATGGAAGTCTGGAAGGTCACACAAAACACTCAGATAGATGAAACACCACCACAGATGGAAGTCTAATGAAAGGATCAGAGCCAGAAACATCATTTGAAGTAGAATTCTGAAGTAGAGGCAGCAGACATGAGAAGGAGATAGTACATTCTACTCCTGACAAACGGCTTGGAACACGTTGTATTTATCAGTTTACCAGACTCTACTGCGTGGAGAAAATAGACTCACCTTTGGATGATGTCACCAGGTCCCATGACCAGAGGTTGAGGGAGAGCAGAACCAGGAAGGAGCTGAGATTCCTCATGGCACACTCCTCTGGATATAGACACACAACTCAACTGCTACCTGGGAGAAAGGGATATGGGGTGGGATAGAGAGATATAGAGGGAAGGGAGGTGGAGAGAAAGAGAGGGAAGGGAGGTTGAGAGATATATAGAGGAAAGGGAGGTGGCGAGAGAGAGAGGGAAGGGATGTAGAGAGAGAGAGAGAGAGAGTCAACATTATCAAACAACACTGTGATTGGAGAACACATTGTAAGAAACAGGCGGTACACGACCACGTCAACTCCAAGAAAACTCAACTAGATGTATTGGTGTTGAACTGGGAGTTGCAGGTTTGAATCCCACATCCAGCTACCGTCAGAATTAGCTACCATTTTCACCCCTAAGTGTCCTGATTATGGTAATAGCTAAATCAGAGGAAATGTGTTAATGATGAGGTTGAAAATGTGATGAGGCACAGTCAATGTATATGAATTAGCCAACCGATGGCCAGTATTCATATGGGAGAAAGGTCACTCCGTGTAGTCTGATGATCCTCATTATAGCCATCTGGACATCACTGGGACTGGAAACAGACACACCCACACTTCTCACACTGCGAGACATTACGCTATACTCAGCTATACCAGTTATTTGCAACCCCAATGAATCAGTCAAACCCGTGTTTTTTTCTAACACAACAACTAATTTGACCTTTCGACACAGCTGGAGACAATCAGTTGTAATGAGTATGAATGTGCAGTACATTGTTCCCTGACACAGCAACAGGCAGCCTCAGTAAGTATTATTAACTTCCAGTCCCGACAGAGATGGCCACCTCGCTTCGCGTTCCTAGTAAACTGTGCAGTATTTTGTTTTTTTTTATGTGTTATTTCTGACATTGTTACCCCAGGAAATCTTAGGTTTTATTACATACAGTTGGGAGGAACTATTGGATATAAGAGCAACGTCAACTCACCAACATTACGACCAGGAATACGACTTTCCCGAAGCAGATCCTCTGTTTGGCCCACCACCCAGGACAATGGATCGGATCCCAGCCGGCGACCCAAAATAACGGCGCCGCAGAAGGGGCAGACGGAGCGGTCTTCTGGTCAGGCTCTGGAGACGGGCACATCGCGCACCACTCCAGAGTATACTACTCGCCAACGTCCAGTCTCTTGACAACAAGGTAGATGAAATCCGAGCAAGGGTTGCCTTCCAGAGAGACATCAGAGACTGTAATGTTCTTTGCTTCACGGAAACATGGCTCACTCGAGACACGCTATTGGAGTTGGTACAGCCACCTGGTTTCTTCACGCATCGCGCCGACAGAAACAAGCATCTCTCTGGTAAGAAGAGGGGCGGGGGTGTATGCCTTATGATGATTGAGAAGTGGTGTGATCATAACAACATACAGGAATTCAAGTCCTTTTGTTCACCTGACTTAAAATTCCTCACATTCAAATAGCGACCGCATTATCTACCAAGAGAATTATCTTCGATCATAGTCACAGTCGTTTATATTCCCCCCCAAGCAGACACATGGACGGCCCTGAAAGAACTTAATTTGACTCTGTGTAAACTGCAAACCACATATCCTGAAGCTGCATTTATTTTAGCTGGGAAATTTAACAAAGCTAAACTGAAAACAAGGCTCCCTAAATTCTATCAGCATATCGATTGCGCGACCCTGGCTGGCAAAACCCTAGATCGTCGATATTCTAACTTCCGCAGCGCATATAAGGCCCTCCTCCGCCAACTTCCTTTCGGAAAAGCTGACCACGACTCCATTTTGTTGCTCCCAGCCTATAGACAGAAACTAAAACAGGAAGCACCCGCACTCAGGTCTGTTCAACGCTGGTCCGACCAATAGAATTCCACGCTTCAAGATTGCTTCGATCACGTGGACTGGGATATGTTCCGCATAGCATCAAACAACAACTTTGATGAATACGCTGACTCAGTGAGCGAGTTTATTAGCAAGTGAATCGGTGATGTTGTACCCACAGCGTCTATTGAAACATTCCCCAACCAGAAACCGAGGATTGATGGCAGCATTTGCGCAAAAGTGAAAGCGCTTTTAATCAGGGCAAAGTGACCGGAAACATGACCAAATACAAACAGTATTTATTCCCTCCGCAAGGCAATCAAACAAGATAAGCGTCAGTATAGAGACAAAGTAGAGTCGCAATTCAACGGCTCAGACACGAGAGGTATGTGGCAGGGTCTACAGTCAATCACGGACTACAAAAGAAAAACCAACCCCGTCGCGGAACACAATGTCTTGCTCCCAGACAGACTAAACAACTTCTTTGCTCGCTTTGAGGACAATATAGTGCAACTGACACGGCCAGCTACCAAAACCTGCGGGCTCTCCTTCACTGCAGCCAACGTGAGTAAAACATTTAAACGTGTTAACCCTCGCAAGGCTGCAGGCCCAGACGGCACCCCCAGCCGCGCCCTCAGAGAATACACAGACCAGCTGTTTACGGACATATTCAATCAATCCTTATCCCAGACTGCTGTTCCCACATGCTTCAAGAGGGCCACCATTGTTCCTGTTCCCCAGAAAGCTAAGGTGACTGAGCTAAATGACTACCGCCCCGTAGCACTCACTTCCGTCATCATGAAGTGCTTTGAGAGACTAGTCAAGGATCATATCACCTCCACCCTACCTGACACCCTAGACCCACTGCAATTTGCTTACCGCCCCAATAGGTCCACAGACGACACAATCGCAAACACACTGCACACTGCCCTTACCCATCTGGACAAGAGGAATACCTATGTAAGAATGCTGTTCATCGACTACAGCTCAGCATTTAACACCATAGTATCCTCAAAACTCATCATTAAGTTCGAGACCCTGGGTCTCGACCCCGCCCTGTGCAACTGGGTACTGGACTTCCTGATGTGCCGACCCCAGGTAGTGAGGATAGGTAACAACATCTCCACCCCGCTGATCCTCAACACTGGGGCCCCACAAGGGTGCGTTCTCAGCCCTCTCCTGTACTCCCTGTTCACCCACGACTGTGTGGCCATGCACGCCTCCAACTCAATCATCAAGTTTGCAGACAACACTACAGTGGTAGGCTTGATTACCAACAACGACGAGACGGCCTACAGGGAGGAGGTGAGGGCTCTTGGAGTGTGGTGTCAGGAAAATAACCTCACACTCAATGTCAACAAAACAAAGGAGATGATCGTGGACTTCAGGAAACAGCAGAGGGAGCAGCCCCCTATCCACATCAACGGGACAGTAGTGGAGAGGGTGTGAAATTTTAGGTTCCTCGGCATGCACATCATGGACAAACTGAATTGGTCCACCCACACAGACAGCGTGGTGAAGAAGGTGCAGCAGCGCCTTTTAAACCTCAGGAGGCTGGAAGAAATTCGGCTTGTCACCAAAAACACTCACAAACTTTTACAGATGCACAATCAAGAGCATCCTGTCGGGCTGTATATGGCAACTGCCCACCGCCTGGTATGGCAACTGCTCTGCCCATAACCGTAAGGCTCTCCAGAGGGTAGTGAGTAGAGGTCGACCGATTAATCGGAATGGCCGATTAATTAGGGACGATTTAAAGGTTTCATATCAATCGGAAATCTGTATTTTTGGGTGCCGATTTGACAATTTTTTATTTTATAAAAAAAAAGAAAAGTAATACCTATATTTAATCTTTATTTAACTAGGCAAGTCAGTTAAGAACACATTCTTAATTCCAATGATGGCCTAGGAACGGTGGGTTAACTGCCTTGTTCAGGGGCAGAACAACAGATTTTCACCTTGTCAGCTCAGGGGATCCAATCTTGCAACCTTACAGTTAACTAGTCCAAAGCAATAACGACCTGCCTCTCTCTCGTTGCACTCCAAAAGGACTGCCTGTTTCGCGAATGCAGTAAGCCAAGGTAAGTTGCTAGCTAGCACTAAACTTATCTTATAAAAAAACAATCAATCATAATCGCTAGTTAACTACTGTCACGTTCTGACCCTAGTTCTTGTGTTATTTGTTTGTTTTAGTTGGTCAGGACATGAGTTGGGTGGGCATTCTATGTTTTGTGTTTCTAGGTTGTTTTTCTGTGTTCGGCCTAGTATGGTTCTCAATCAGAGGCAGGTGTCGTTAGTTGTCTCTGATTGAGAATCATACTTAGGTAGCCTGGGTGTCACTGTTTGTTTGTGGGTGATTATTTCCGTGTCTGTGTTTGTCGCCACACGGTACTGTTTCGGTTTGTTCACGTTGATTGTTTGTGTATTCATAGTGTTCAGTTTATGTTTTTTAAATAAACAACCATGGACACTTACCACACCGCATCTTGGTCCGATCCTTGCTACACCTCTTCAGAGGAAAAGGAGGAAAACCTTTACAGAATCACCCACCAACCAAGGACCAAGCGGCGTGGTAACGGGCAACAGCAACAGCGGCCGAAGACACAAGACTCCTGGACGTGGGAGGAAATCCTAGACGGAAGAGGACCCTGGGCAAAGCCTGGGGAATATCGCCACCCCAAAGTGCAGCAGGAGACGCATCAGCAGCAGCGGCAGCAGCAGCAGGAGAGGCAGCAGCAGCAGCAATGTCAGGATTCCTGGACATGGGATGACGTTTTGGATGGCAAGGGTTGCTACACATGGGAGAAGATCCTGGCTGGTAGGGATCGCCTACCATGGGAACAGGTGAAGGCAACGAGGAGAGCAGAGGCAGCCGGAGAGAGGAGCCAATGATACGAGGTAACGCGACTGGCAAGGAACCCTGAGAGGCAGCCTCAAACATTTATTGGGGGGTGGCACACAGGGAGTGTGGCTAAGCCAGGTAGGAGACCTGTGCCAACTTCCTGTGCTTACCGGAGAGCGAGAGGGACCGGGCAGGCACCGTGTTATGCTGTGGAGCGCACGGTGTCTCCAGTGCGGGTGCATAGCCCGGTGCGGTACATTCCAGCTTCTCGTATCGGCCGGTCTAGAGTGGGCATCGAGCCAGGTAAGGTTGGGAAGGCTCGGTGCTCAAGAGCTCCAGTGCACCTGCACGGTCCGGTCTATCCAGTGCCACCTCCACGCACCAGCCTTTTCCGGTGGCAGCCCCCCGCACCAGGCTGTCTCTCCATCCTTTGCCTACAGGTGCTCCCACCTGTCCAGCGCTGCTAGAGCCTTCCTTCCTTCTCCCGTCTCTCCAGAGTTGCTAGTCTCCTGTCTGTCCAGAGCTGCTAGAGTCTAATGTCTGTCCAGAGCTGCTAGAGTCTCCCGTCTGTCCAGAGCTGCTAGAGTCTCCCGTCTGTCCAGAGCTGCTAGAGCCGCCAGTCAGCATGGAGCCGCCAGAGCTGCCAGTCAGCATGGAGCCGCCAGAGTCGCCAGTCAGCCAGGAACTGCCAGAGCCGTCAGCCAGCCAGTAGTTGCCAGAGCCGTCAACCAGCCAGGAGCCAAGAGACTGTTAAACAGCCATCACTAACATTGAATGGCTGCTGCCAACATACTGACTCAACTCTAGCCACTTTAACAATGGAAAAATTGATGTAATAAATGTATCACTAGCCACTTTAAACAATGACACTTTATATAATGTTTACATACCCTACATTACTCATCTCACATGTATATATACTGTACTCTATACAGTCTACTGCATCTTGCCTATGCCGTTCGACCATCACTCATTCATATATATTTTTATGTACATATTCTTATTCATTCCTTTACACTTGTATGTATAAGGTAGTTGTTGTGGAATTGTTCGTTTAGATTACTTGTTAGATATTACTGCATGGTCGGAACTAGAAGCACAAGTATTTCGCCACACTCACATTAACATCTGCTAACCATGTGTATTTGACAAAATTTGATTTGATGGACATGTTCTCTGTGTCACACACAATCACATACACACGACACATACAACACACACACACCTCAAACTTTAACCACATACCACCCCTATGTTTACAGGTACAACGAACCCCTGAAGCCAGACAGACAGACAGACTGGGAGTCTGACATGTGTATCATCTATGTGTCTGTACACACCTGTCTAAAGATGTGGAATTACCCACAAACCCTTGGGACAGACTATGGTGGTGTTTTCAATTCCATCCTAGTGTTCCCCATACAGTGCACTACTCTTGACCAGAACCCTATCTGTGGTCATCTAGGATAATGGACTGAGTCCTCCACAAAATAACTAGCTGCAAGGCAATGAAAGAACATACTGTCTAATCCTGATGGTTTAGGCCTAGTTTGAGATCCATCCAACTCTAACAGTTGGCATAAATAATACATTGATGCCAAAGGGATAGCCTATCCTGGATAGATCTAAGTATTCAAGGGAAAAAGTATGCATACATCTCAAGTTGGCTATCGGCCAAGTATGTATGGGGTCCTCAACGGCCCCTAAATCCTGAATTTTCCTTGCAAATAGAGTGAAAATCGGAAGGGGCCATGTTAACAGGCAACATGCCCACATTCATTAACATGTCATTATCATGTTATTAACATGTCATTAACAAGCTCATGTCCAAGTCAACGTCTGTCTATGCATTTGTCCTCGACACAAAGAGACAGTAACAACAGACAGTGTGCATGTCTCGTCACACAGAGACAGTAACAACAGACAGTGTGCATGTCTCGACACACAGAGACAGTAACAACAGACAGTGTGCATGTCTCGTCACACAGAGACAGTAACAACAGACAGTGTGCATGTCTCGACACACAGAGACAGTAACAACAGACAGTGTGCATGTCTCGACACACAGAGACAGTAACAACAGACAGTGTGCATGTCTCGTCACACAGAGACAGTAACAACAGACAGTGTGCATGTCTCGTCACACAGAGACAGTAACAACAGACAGTGTGCATGTCTCGACACACAGAGACAGTAACAACAGACAGTGTGCATGTCTCGTCACACAGAGACAGTAACAACAGACAGTGTGCATGTCTCGTCACACAGAGACAGTAACAACAGACAGTGTGCATGTCTCGTCACACAGAGACAGTAACAACAGACAGTGTGCATGTCTCGTCACACAGAGACAGTAACAACAGACAGTGTGCATGTCTCGTCACACAGAGACAGTAACAACAGACAGTGTGCATGTCTCGTCACACAGAGACAGTAACAACAGACAGTGTGCATGTCTTTGGCCTCGACTCACAGAGACAGTAACAACAGACAGTGTGCATGTCTAGTCACACAGAGACAGTAACAACAGACAGTGTGCATGTCTTTGGCCTCGTCACACAGAGAGACCGTAACAACAGACAGTGTGCATGTCTAGTCACACAGAGACAGTAACAACAGACAGTGTGCATGTCTTTGGCCTCGTCACACAGAGAGACCGTAACAACAGACAGTGTGCATGTCTCGTCACACAGAGACAGTAACAACAGACAGTGTGCATGTCTCGTCACACAGAGACAGTAACAACAGACAGTGTGCATGTCTCGTCACACAGAGACAGTAACAACAGACAGTGTGCATGTCTTTGGCCTTGTCACACAGAGACAGTAACAACAGACAGTGTGCATGTCTTTGGCCTCGACACACACAGACAGCAACAACAGACAGTGTGCATGTCTTTGGCCTCGACACACACAGACAGTAACAACAGACAGTGTGCATGTCTCGTCACACACAGACAGTAACAACAGACAGTGTGCATGTCTTTGGCCTCGACACACAGAGACAGTCAGCCCTGGCAATACTTATTCTCTCTCTCATTCTTCCTCTCGTTCCCATGCGGTGAGTGTGTTCTAACAGCTGGCTGTAGCAGATCAAGGCAGTATTAGCCTAGCGTAGATTGCTGCTCTGTGCCAGCCTGAGTTCAGGAGGGACTGCCTCTCTGTCTGTGGAGAAAACATAGGAGAGCAGGGTGTATTCATTTCAGAGATTCTATTACAAAATGTTTTGTCTGTTGCAAAAAAAACGTTTTGCAACAGTAACAGTTAACAAAACGTTTTGCAATGAAAACAAGAGTTTCAATTGGACAAATTCAGATAGGTCCCTCCCCGTTTTGTTTCTGTTTACTCTGTATGCTTCCGTTTGGTTCTTAAATGGTAAACGTTGCAGGACGTAATGAATACACCCCAGGAGAGAAGAGGACATGAATACATCCACATACTACAAACACATAACCTTAACACACACACACACACACACACACACACACACACACAAACAAAAGACAGGCGAGTGTCAAACAAACATTGAGTTATATTGAATATACATGCATATATTTTTGTGATAACATCAATAAAAGCGCTGTATAATGTTGTTGCACTGTTTGTATAGGGTGTGTGTGTGTGTGTGTGTGTGTGTGTGTTTGGTTTTACTATCCTTGTGGGGACCAGAAGTCCTCAAATGATAGTAAAACAAGCAGTGGGGACATTTCGTTGGTCCCCACAAGGAAAAAGGCTATTTTAGGTTTAGGGGTTAGGTTTAGGATTAGGGTTATAATTAGGGTTAAGGGGTAGGTTTAGGAGTCGGGGTTAGGAGTTTGCGGTTAAGTTTAAGTTTAGGATTAGGTTATGGGTTAGGGTTAGGTTTAGGGTTAGAGAAAATAGGATTTTGAATGGGAATCAATTGTTTGGTCCCCACAACAACAGTAAAACATACTTTTGAGTGTGTGCGTGTGTGACAAGCGCATTAGTGTGTGTCTGTGTCTACGCATCTGTTGTGTGTTAACTCCAGCTACTCTTGGAAGAAGGATTTCGGTTATGTCCACCTCGTTTAGGGGCTGATTCAGACATTATGCCTCAGCATTTGGTATTCAGACATACCTTATTCAGGTAACACACTCTGCAAATGTGGCTACATAGCGCGCTCTGAATAGATTTCATTTAAACAGCTGAAAACCCCTCCGGCCCACTTGCTGGCCAACATATTTTCCTGTGGACTTTTCATTCAATGGGGGTTTCAGTACATTTACCTTTTAAGCCATCCCTTTAAATACAGTGTATAATTTTGACGACAGACTCGCTAGAATATATCAAGAGGGATTCCGAATATTAGGAATAAACTAAATAAAGCCATCTAAATATATGCACATATCGTCTCCGTTTCAGCACCAATTGGTAGATTTAAAAATACTCTAATCTGGTAGATTATTTAGGTTTAGGAAAGTATTTATGAATCATAAAATACTGGTTTTGGAGAGCCTTTACACACGAAAGAAAGAACCGTGTTTTGATTCATTCTAAAAAGTGCCACATTCAGATATTCAACCCATGGTAATGTTGGAAGATTAGTGTACACATAATTATAATAGGGAGAATAGTGTACAATAGTAGTCTATACCCTCATCTATCGTCTGCACTAACCATGGAAATGTATGATGACACAGCCAAGTATTGCGCCATGCGTCTGGTTGAAACTGTTAGTGCTTGGTCTGCGCTTCTCTCCATAGTGATTTAATTAGCCTACATCCCTGCACGTTAGAAGGCTGTACAGTTTCCACTCTGTATAATGGCACAGCATTTTACTGTCGGAAAGTTGATGTGTTGATATGCTTCAGTTTGCTGCCATGTGACGAGTTTCACATTTGTCTCCAGGGATTATAAAGTAAACTAGATCTAAAACAAGTGTTATTTATATTAACAATTCCCTTATCCAAATGTATTACTTATTTACCTAGCTCTTATCAATAGTTATTATCAAGTTATAAATTACAGGGCATGGAGAATGGTGTTATTTCTATCTGATGAAAATCAAGTAGATGCTTTTTCCACTTGGAACCGGCAGGTTCACTAAACCTTATTCATGGTTTCCTCGAGCGTAAAAGTGGTGGAATTGTTAGGGAATTAAGTCAAGGTCAGAATACGTCGTATCTGTAGACACACTTTCATTTATTCAATCTCCCCCAAACTAACAGCGGGCGAGTAGCATGCGAGTCTCATGCTTTCAATTCAAGGTCAGAATACGCTTAGAGAGAAAAGTGCATTTATAAGGGAATTACGTTCCATTTACGCGCGCTTAACTCGGGTCGGAATTCCCCCCTTAGTGACAGCCCAATCACAGGACTTTACCCTCTCAGATGCTGAGCAGTGCATTTGGTACTGTGCTATGAAAACAACCTCAAAACCATTTTGTAGGGTCAGAGCCCTGAGCAATAAGAACACACACACAACCAGCTGCTTCCCCAACCCCACACACAAACACAAATAGGCTAAGCATGCATGTATTTCAGACCTGTTGCAACACGGGACATGGAATGAAGGCAGTAACCGTCTTCAGGCTACAACAGTCCCTCCAAATATCCACTGACCCAGGTTAAGCACAGACTTGAACAAATCTAATGGAGACAATATTCAAAGTCTGTCTCATTTAATAAATAATATGTTATTCAGCAGATGCTTTTATCCATAGCGATTTACAGTCGTTATTTATTGATGGTTGCGGGAATCAAACCCGCGACCCTGGCGTTACAAGTGAAATGCTCTACCAAATTAGCTACAAAGGACGACAGAGATAAATCGTTACTCTATCTCCACTGGGCTGCGTTCAGAAAGTGTTCATGAGTGATCGTTATGTGAAGCCAAAGCAGTTCCAGTTCCCATCAGTTCTGTCAAATAACACCTGGGATAGATGATTGCTCTGTAAAGGTCACAAGTGTTAGTTTAAATTGCACATAGAAGTGCACAGATACTGGAAACAATTGTTTTGATAATCGTGCAGACTTTTTTCACAGCCTCACGAACATGGACGGGTCTAAGAATGAAACCTTGTTCACTGAGAATCACTGAAACTCCTTTTCCGTAGGGAATATTGATTGGTCATATTTTTTTTTAATGTAATCTTTATTTAAATAGGCAAGTCAGTTAAGAACAAATTAATATTTACAATGACGGCCACCAAAAGGCAAAAGGCCTCCTGCGGGGATTCTGGCTGGGATCTAAAATAATAATGAATAGAAATAAAAAAATAGGATAAAACACACATCACGACAAGAGAGACAACACAACACTAGATAAAGACTAACCTAAGACAACGACATAGCATGGCAGAAACACTTGACAACACAGCATGGTAGCAACACAACATGACAACAACACTATAGCAACACAACATGACAACAACACTATAGCAAAACAACATGGCAGCAGCACAAAACAGGGTACAAACATTATTGGGCACAGACAACAGCACAATGGGCAAGAAGGTAGAAACAACAATACATCACGCAAAGCAGCCACAACTGTCATCAATTGTGTCCATGATTGAGTCGTTGAATGCAGAGATTGAGATAAAACTGTCCAGTTTGAGTGTTTGTTGCAGCTTGTTCCAGTCACTAGCTGCAGCGAACTGAAAAGTTTGGGCAAGGAGCTTCTCCTGACCATGTGGCCTGACCATGTGGCCAGACCATGGACCTTTAAGCTATAGGCCCAAAGTTGTTTTTCTGAACAGGTGTATGGGGGAAAAAAACTGCCCTATTTACAAGACCTTTGGATGGTAGACCTTTGTGATAGCCTTCAACCAGGACCGGCCCCAGTAATAAGTGACACAAGGGGTTACTTAGGGCCCCCTGCCAAAATGTGTAGAATTGCAGGACATTAGCTTAAAACGGCAAAAATGTCTCTCCGCCCTGTGGCAATAATGTCTCTTCACCCTGTGGCAAAAATGTCTCTCCACCCTGTGGCAATAATGTCTCTTCACCCTGTGGCAAAAATGTCTCTCCACCCTGTGGCAATAATGTCTCTCCACCCTGTGGCAAAAATGTCTCTCCACCCTGTGGCAATAATGTCTCTCCACCCTGTGGCAAAAATGTCTCTCCACCCTGTGGCAAAAACGTCTCTCCACCCTGTGGCAAAAACATCTCTCCACCCTGTGGCAAAAATGTCTCTCCACCCTGTGGCAATAATGTCTCTCCACCCTGTGGCAATAATGTCTCTCCACCCTGTGGCAAAAATGTCTCTCCACCCTGTGGCAATAATGTCTCTCCACCCTGTGGCAATAATGTCTCTCCACCCTGTGGCAAAAATGTCTCTCCACCCTGTGGCAATAATGTCTCTCCACCCTGTGGTAAAACATGTCTCTCCACCCTGTGGCAAAAATGTATCTCCACCCTTTGGCAAAAACATCTCTCCACCCTGTGGCAAAAATGTCTCTTCACCCTGTGGCAATAATGTCTCTCCACCCTGTGGCAATAATGTCTCTCCACCCTGGGGCAAAAATGTCTCTTCACCCTGTGGCAAAAATGTGTAGGATTGCAGGATATTAGTTATAAAATTGCTCAATCTTCTGCCTGCCCCATGGCGAAATGTGTAGAATTGCAGGGACTCTAAAACGTAATTTCCCCTCTTTGTTGTCAGGGGGGGCACTAAATGTGTGTGTGTGTGTGTGTGTGTGTGTGTGTGTGTGTGTGTGTGTGTGTGTGTGTGTGTGTGTGTGTGTGTGTGAGGGGGGTTCTTATTTCCAACTCATGCGTAAAAAGTAGTAGTTTAGGTTGGCTGACATCACATTTACAAACATTTTCCATGGCACCGCTCAACCTTCAAGAGAAGGGTAGACTAAATCATCCCCCTTTGAAAAGACCAAAGAAGCTGGAGATGAATATTATAGGGTCATGAGAAAAGTATATCGACTGACAGTATTTCCACACTTATCTGTCAATGGTGACACCTGGAAAGCTTCCAAAGTAAGTTAAGTCTGGCAAACATCCAGATAATCGGTGCTCCAACGCAGTGGAAATAACTCATAGTGGGCATTATAGAAATCCATGACAGAAATCTATTCAATTCCATCGCCGTGGAGAGTTGCTCGGTGCTTTGGTTGGTTGGTTGAGCGGTGGGGAATTAGCTTCCCATAGGCGATTGGTGAACGTAGTAGTCCTATCACATTAGTCCTACATAAAAGTTTGACGTTCGAAAACCCCACGTCTTTGAATGCAGATATTTCGTCTCCATTGGGCAAAGGCAGCCACATGAAACTAAAGTTACACACTAATTCACTTCTTCACCAAATCTATCCGCGGATGAAGTTGCAGCTAGAAACTGATCTAAAGTCAATTCTATTTTTTCCCTGATTCCCTCACTCATATTGTAAGGCTACGGTATATTGAACATAGTGCAGATTCTAGAACTGCGCCAATGGTAATCATCTATAATACTACGATCATCATCAGGCTCCACTTCTTTTGGAAAACTTCCAAAGATTCCCACTTGGTTTACCACTTCAGTCATAACATGTTAAATTGCGTGTAATTGCTCTCAGCAAGTTCTTCGTTACAAAATCGGCCATTTAAGTTATAGGCTACTCAATGCGCACATTAGGTAGGCGAATCAATTGATTGGTTGATAAACACCTCGGAGTACTCTGTTTCCAAGTAGATGTTGCTATTCTATTACCTACAGCCCCATAGCCTAATTCAATTTATCAAACAACATAATTAGTTGGCAAACTATCTAAAGTAAAATGCACCACTTGCATTGCAGGCCTATCATTAAATATTGTAGCCTGGGAAAGAAGTGCGCTACTGACAGAAATGACTTGCTTTAGCGCGAATGGAATCGATAAAAGTGTTATCCATACTTACAGCTATTGATAGATCCCCGCAGTTACGACCACATTAATCCAACATGTATTCGTGCTGAGGTGGGTAAAATCCTTTTGCTGCTGTCCGGTTTGTAATCCACACCGTTTTTCCCTTAAGGCTTTCTCTGCTGGAACCTTCTTACCAGGGGGGGGGGGGGGGGGAGAAGAAGAAGTTACTGCCAGAGTGATCATGTCCAACTTCTTTCCCCTCCCCTCTTTTTGCTGGCAGTTGTTCGAAAAAAGTTTATTTTCTCTCTCTTCTGTCTTTTCTCACTTTCTCTGGGACATCCTCCAGTTTGAACATGTCGTGACATCACCTGGTCCAAGGTTGGAAAATGAGCCTCTGGCGAGGCCCTCTCTCCCCACTCCCTCCCCGTTTCTCCCTCCCTACCTCCCTGTCTCTCCTTCCCCCTCCCTCCCTCCCTGTCCCTCCCTCCCTCCCTGTCTCTCCCTCCCTCCCCATCTCTCACTCCCTCCCTCCCCGTCTCACCCTCCCCATCTCTCCCTTCCTCCCTCCCCGTCTCTCCCTCCCGCCCGCCCTCCCTCCCTCCCGCCCGCCCTCCCTCCCTCCCTCCCTCCCCGTCTCCTCCTCACTCCCTCCCTCTCTCCACGTCTCTCCCTCCCTCCCCGTCTCTCCCTCCCTCCCTCCGTCTCTCCCTCCCTCCCTCCCTCCCTCCCCTCTCTCCCTCCCCTTACCTGCCTACTTCGTTTCACCCCCTCCCTCCCTCACTCCCCCTTCTCCCCCCCTTACCTACCTACTTCTTTTCGTCCCCCCCTCCCTCCCTCCCTCTCCTCTCTCCCTCCTCTTACCTATCTACTTATTTTCATCCCTGCCCTCCCCTCTCTCCCTCCCCTTACCAACCTAGTTCTTTTCATCCCCTCCCTCCCTCCCCCCTCCCCTTACCTACCTACTTCTTTTCGTCCCCTCCCTCCCTCCCTCCCCGTCTCTCCCTCCCCCTCCCTCCCCGTCCCTCCCTCCCTCCCTCCCTCCCATTACCAACCTACTTATTTTCATCCCCTCCCTTCCTCCCCCCTCCCTCCCTCTCTCCCTTACCTCCCTACTTCTTTTCACCCCCCTCCCTCCCTCCCTCCCCTCTCTCCCTCCCCTTACCTGCCTACTTCGTTTCACCCCTCCCTCCCTCCCTCACTCCCCCTTCTCCCCCCCTTACCTACCTACTTCTTTTCGTCCCCCCCCCCTCCCTCCCTCCCTCCCTCTCCTCTCTCCCTCCTCTTACCTACCTACTTATTTTCATCCCTGCCCTCCCCTCTCTCCCTCCCCTTACCAACCTAATTATTTTCATCCCCTCCCTCCCTCCCGCCTCCCCTTACCAACCTAGTTCTTTTCATCCCCTCCCTCCCTCCCCCCTCCCCTTACCTACCTACTTCTTTTCGTCCCCTCCCTCCCTCCCTCCCTTCTTTTCATCCCCTCCCCTCCCTCCCCTCCCCCCTTTCCCTACCTACTTCTTTTCATCCACTCCCTCTCCCTCCCTCCCTCCCTCCCTCCCTCCCTCCCTCCCTCCCTTCCTCTGATGACCTCTATCCAAGCAGTAACTATTGTATATTGGGTTTCATAGCATATTTTTCAGCGGCATATATGGCAATGACTGCCAGGGAGGTAATGGATTAAATCTGCGAGTCAGTATTAAGGCCTCTTTAGTGTCCTAAGATTTCATAACTGTTGTGTTAATTGCCTACCATCTGTAAGCTGTTAGTGTCTTCACGACCGCTCCACAGGTGCATGTTCCTTAATTGTTTATGGTTCATTGAACAAGCATGGATAACAGTGTTTAAACCCGTCACAATGAAGATCTGTGAAGTTATTTCAAAGACATGGTCCTGAAAAAGGGACAGTTCTTTTTTGCTGAGTTTAGTATTACTGTATCATAAAATGGAACAATTATTTCACCTATCCGCCAGACTAACACACACACACACACACACACACACACACACACACACACACACACACACACACACACACACACACACACACACACACACCTACCTGATGAACCACAGACAGCATCAATGTTGCCTCCAATCCCACCATACCTTCTCTGCTGTGCAATCCGGTTTCCGAGCCGGTCACGGGTGCACCTCAGCCACGCTCAAGGTACAAAACGATATAATAACCGCCATCGATAAAAGACAGTACTTTGCAGCCGTCTTCATCGACATGGCCAAGGCTTTCGACTCTGTCAATCATCGTATTCTTATCGGCAGACTCAATAGCCTTGGTTTCTCTAATGACTGCTTCGCCTGGTTCACTAAGTACTTCTCAGACAGAGTTCAGTGTGTCAAATCGGCCTGTTGTCCGGACCTCTGGCAGTCTCTATGGGGGTACCACAGGGTTCAATTCTCAGGCCGACTCTTTTCTCTGTATATATCAATGATGTCGCTTTTGCTGCGGGTGATTCCCTGATCCACCTCTACGCAGACGACACCATTCTGTATACTTCTGGCCCTTCTTCAGACACTGTGCTAACTAACCTCCAAAC
>NC_143051.1:13500000-13580000 GCF_057628025.1 Oncorhynchus mykiss | reverse complement strand
TGAGAAAAGCTAAGATGACTGACACTCTCCTGGGAAGAAAGCAAAGACGGCGTGTGTATATGTGTATAGAAGTGTCTGTGTGTGTATGCAAGTGTGTGTCTCTTTCTGTCTCTGAGTGAGTGGGTGTTCTCCACTAACTGGTCTATGTTATTGTGCTAGTCACACTAAGAAGGTAATATGTTTAAGTGCCAAACCCTGAACTCAGATATTTACTACTACACAGCTACCCAGCTAATCTACTGAAGGACCAGAGAGAGAGGAGAGAGAGAGAAAGAGAGAAGGATAAACATAGAGAGAGGAGTAGTACTTGGGAGTATATAAGTAGTACTGTAGACTACTTTATCACTGACGTCAACCCAGAGTCACTCAGAGCGTTCACAGTCAGCCCACTGACACCCATGTCATATCAGAGCAAAATCACATTCTACTTGAACAGAGCCATACTCAATCATGAGGCATCAAAGCCAAAGTAACTGAATGAAATGTTATAGATGGAAGGAAACCTACCAAAAAACAATTTCAGACAACTTCATGGACAAAACGTTTCACTGTAATAGTGAAGGTGTAAACTTGGCAGTAGAATACCTAAACAGTATATTTGACCTCTCAGCTTCCCCATAAAATCTAAACATTTCCAACAGAAAACTGAAGAAAATGAACAACAATGACAAATGTTTTAATGAAGAATGCAAAATCCTAAGAAATAATTTGAGAAACCTGTCCAACCAAAAACATAGATAGCCAGAAAACCTGAGCCTACGCCTTCACTAGGGTGAATCACTAAAACAATACAGAAATATACCATGGAAGAAGAAGGAACAGCACGTCAGAAATCAGCTCAATGTAATTGAAGAATCCATAGACTCTAACCACTTCTGTGAAAATTGGAAAACACTAAGCAAACAACAACAATCTATTCAAAACAGAGATGTATGGATAAACCACTTCTCCAATCTTTTCGGCCCTATAACAAAGAACAAACAGCAAAAACAAATCTTAGAATCAACTATTAAAGACTACCAGAACCCTGCTGGATTCTCCAATTACATTGGATAATCTAAAGGACAAAATATAAACCCTCCAACCCAAAAAGGCCTGCGGTGTTGATGATATCCTCAATGAAATATTAATATATACAGACCACAAACTCCAATTGGCTATACTTAAACTCTTTAACATCATCCTTAGCTCTTGCATATTCCCCAATATTTGGAACCAAGGACTGATCACCTCAATCCACAAAAGTGGAGACAAATTTGACCCCAATATCTACCGTGGGATATGCATTAACAACAACCTTGGGAAAATCCTCTGCATTATCATTAACAGCAGCCTTCTACATTTCCTCAGTGAAAACAATGTACTGAGAAAATGTCAAATTGGCTTTTGACCAAATTACCGTTTGACTCAATTTGGCATGAGGGTGTCCTATACAAATAGATGGAAAGTGGTATTGGGGGAAAAAATCCGACATTATAAAATCCATTTACACAAACAACAAGTATGCGGTTAAAATTGGTTAAAAAAAACACAAATTTCTTTCCACAGGGCCGTGGGGCGAGACAGGGATGCAGCTAAAGCCCCACCCTCTTCAACATATATATCAACGAATTGGCGAGGGCCCTAGAACAGTCTGCAGCACTCGGTCGCACTCTACTAGATTCTGAAGTCAAATGTCTACTGTTTGCTGATGATCTGGTGCTTCTGTCACCAACCAAGTAGGGCACCTAGATCTTCTGCACCGA
Organism: Oncorhynchus mykiss; assembly: GCF_057628025.1. NCBI lineage: Eukaryota > Metazoa > Chordata > Actinopteri > Salmoniformes > Salmonidae > Oncorhynchus > Oncorhynchus mykiss. The sequence continues at coordinate 13,578,255 of NC_143051.1, read as the reverse complement.
TTCTGTCAGACCTGGGCCCTGACAAAAATAATGGTCTTCAAAAAGAGGTCCAGTTGCCAGGACCATAATGCAAATTCCACCTAGAACCCATTGTCGTTTACGGTTGTTGTCACATCTAATCCCCTCCCCCTCTCTGCCGCCCGACGTCTCCGGTTTACTAACCACTGATCCTGGCAATCATAATTACGCACACCTGTCACCTGCCTCTCATTATGAGGCACACCTGGACTCAATGGACAGGCACACTTGGACTCCACAATACTGCCTTGACAACTGGAAGCAGCAGGGAATCAGGACATCTCCCAGATGGTAGACGAACAGGGATACATACTTCGTCAACACCATGACCAGCTGCGCAACTGGGGATGGCCATGGATTAGGTCCTTTGTGTTCTTCATTGTTTCGAACATACCAAGAGGCGTTGCCTTCAATTAGTGGAGGATACTCTACCACCAGTCGACCCAGCGAGCCAGCACACCAGTCCATTCAGCATTCCGCCCAGATCAGTGTTTGTAGTTTATTCCTGCCGGACAAATGTGACAGAACCTCATCTAAATGATGTGGCTTCGTACTTCAGTGCTCCCTCTATTTTGTGCACCAGATGGGAGCCCCCACCACTGAGAGGTCCAAGGTTGCCATGGTTATTTCTCTGTTGACTGGGCGGGCGTTGGAGTGTGCTACTGCTGTCTGGGAGAGAGGAGAGGAGGAACTGGCTTCACATGAGGCATTCATGGCTCTGTTCAGAGGTTTCTTTGATCATCCACTGGAGGGCAGACAGGGGGAGTTGGAGTGATTGGAGTGCCTACTCCAATTATCACAAGATGACCAGACCACACCTTCCGGACAGTAGCAGCATCCCTCCCTCAGTGACTATTCTGTATCAGAGCCTGAACCCATGTAGGTCGGGGTCACATGCCTCCCCGCAGCAGAGCGACGCAGATGGAGACAGCTGGGGCTCTGTCCCTATTGTGATCAAGGGGGGAACCAGCTTCAGCATTGTCCGATACGTCCCAACTCGGGGTCCACCAAATACCGTTATCCTCTCCCGTTGGTGCCGGCAGCTATCGAACAGCTCAGCGGGGCACTGTTCTTTACCAAATTGGACCTGCGGAGTGCATACAATCTCATCCGCATCTGTGAGGGGGATGGATGGAAGGCAGCATTCAGCACGATGTCAGGTCACTACGAGTACTTGGTGATGCCTTTTGTCTTAGCCAGTGCTCCGTCAGTGTTCCAGGCATTCGTCAGCGAGGTGTTCCTGGACATGCTCGGATGCCAGGTGGTCGTGTATATCGACGATATCCTGGTCTACTCAGCTACCTTGGAGGATCACATCGTTTACGTCCGAGTAGTCCTGGAACGTCTCCTAGCCAACCAACTATATTTCAAGAGAAGTGAAAATATCTAGGCTACCAGATCAGCCCGCAAGGAGTGAAGATGGACTTTAAGACGGTAGATGCGGTCAGGTCATGGCCAGTCCCAACCACCATAAAGGGGTTACAATGGTTTTTGGGGTTTGCCAACATCTACCGCCATTTCATCAAGAACTTTAACTCCATCGCCTCTCCTCTCACCTCTCTCCTCAAGTATAGTCCCCGTAGGGTGGGCTAGAGTCCGGCAGCTGACAAAGTCTTCCGCCTACTGAAGGGACGTTTCACCTCCGCCCCATTGTTCAAACACCTAGATCCTACTCTACCCTTTGTGGTGGGGTGGATGCTTCAGTGGTGGCCGTGGGGGCTGTCCTATCTCAACGACAAGGTAATCCACAAAAATTGTATCCTAATGTGTATTACTCTAAGAAACTGTCTCCTGCACAGAGAAATGATGATGATGAATTAGCTCATGGCGGTCAAGTTGGCATTAGACGAGTGGAGACATTTTCTGGAGGGTTCCAGGGATCCATTCCTCATCCTCACCTACCATTGGAATCTGGAGGGTTCCAGGGATCCATTCCTCATCCTCACCTACCATGGGAATCTGGAGGGTTCCAGGGATCCATTCCTCATCCTCACCTACCATTGGAATCTGGAGGGTTCCAGGGATCCATTCCTCATCCTCACCTACCATGGGAATCTGGAGGGTTCCAGGGATCCATTCCTCATCCTCACCTACCATTGGAATCTGGAGGGTTCCAGGGATCCATTCCTCATCCTCACCTACCATTGGAATCTGGAGGGTTCCAGGGATCCATTCCTCATCCTCACCTACCATTGGAATCTGGAGGGTTCCAGGGATCCATTCCTCATCCTCACCTACCATTGGAATCTGGAGGGTTCCAGGGATCCATTCCTCATCCCCACCTACCATGGGAATCTGGAGGGTTCCAGGGATCCATTCCTCATCCTCACCTATCATGGGAATCTGGAGGGTTCCAGGGATCCATTCCTCATCCTCACCTACCATTGGAATCTGGAGTGTGTACGGACAGCGAGGTGGCTGAACACGCGTAAAGATGGTTCCTTTTCTTTACAAGATTTGCATTCACCCTGACCTATTGCCCAGGTTCAAAGAACACCAAAGCTGATGCCCTGTCCCATCTCTATCATTCAGAAGAGGGTCCTGCCCTGAATGCACCCATAATTCCTCCCTCTCGAGTCGTAGCCCCTGTGGTCTGGGACGTAGATGTTGACATTCGACAGGTCCTGGAGAGGGAACCCGCACCCACTACCTGTCCTCCTGGGCGCACCTACGTTCCCACAGGGATAAGGGATCGGCTGCTGACCTGGGGCAACACAGCTGTTGTCACTGGACATCCAGGTATGAAACGCACTATTCAATCTATCTCTGAAAAGTATTGGTGGCCCACCTTGGTGCAGGACGTTATTCGCTACGTCAACTCCTGTTCCGTATGTGCCCAGACTAAATCTCCCCAGCACACTCCAGAAGGAAAACTCTTTCCCCTTCCCGTGCCTCAGCGTCCCTGGTCTCATCTATCCATTGATTTTGTCACTGATCTCCCCTCCTCTGAGGGTTTCACCATAATTTTGGTTGTTGTGGATAGATTCTCCAAATCCTTTCATTTTATCCCTCTCTCTGGTCTCCCTACTGCTCTGCAGGTCGCTGAGGCACTGTTGCAGCAGGTCGTTCAGCATTATGGCCTTCCGAAGGACATCGTCTCCAATGTGGCCCCCTAATCACATCACAGGTATGGACAGACTCCATGGAGAAGCTCGTGGTCATGATCAGCCTCATTTCTGGGTACAGGCCTCACTCTAACGGGCAGGTGGAGAGTTTGAGCCAGCTGCTGGGGAGGTTCCTGAGGAGCCACCGACATGACCGGCAGGGGGAGTGGGCCCGATTCCTTCCCTGGGTGGAGAATGCCCAGAAATCATTATTTCACTCCTCCACCGGGCTGACTCCTGTTCAGTGTGTTCTGGATTACCAGCCGGCCCTGGCTCCATGTACTGAAGCTCCTGTGGTGGAAGAGTGATTCAGGCGCACAGAAGAGGTTTGGAAAGATGCCCCATGAGGCTCCAACGTGTCGTCCACCATTAAAAGGAGCAGGCGGATCGCCACCGCAGGAAGGCTCCCATGTTCCATCCTGGTGATTGCATCTGGCTCTCTTCACCAGGAACCTCCCACTACGCCTGCCCTGTATGAAGCTCAGCCCCCGGTTTGTGGAGCTGTTCAAGGTTCTCCGGAGGGTCAACAAGGTGACGTATAGATTACAGCTCCCCATTGACTACCGTATCTCACCCTCCTTCATGTCTCCCTCCTCAGGTCGGTGATTCCAATCAAATCAAATCAAAGTTTATTTGCCACGTGCGCTGAATACAGGTGTAGAGATGTAGACCTTAGAGTGAAATGCTTACTTTCAGGCTCTAACCAATAGTGCAAAAAATTTATTAGGTGAACAATAGGTAAGTAAAGAAATAAAACAACAGTAAAAAGACAGGCTATATACAGTAGCGAGGCTATAAAAGTAGCGAAGCTACATACAGACACCGGTTAGTCAGCCTGATTGAGGCAGTATGTACATGTAGATATGATTAAAGAGACTATGAATACATGATGAACATAGAATAGCAGTAGCGTAAAAGAGGGGTTGGTGGGTGGTGGGTGGCGGGACACCATGCAGATAGCCCCGTTAGCCACTGTGCGGGAGCCCTGGTTGGTCGGCCCAATTGAGGTAGTATGTACATTAATGTATAGTTAAAGTGACTATGCATATATGATTAACAGAGAGTAGCAGCAGTGTAAAATAGGGGTTGGGGGAGCACACACAGTCCGGGTAACCATTTGATTACCTGTTCAGGAGTCTTATTGCTTGGGTGTATAAACTGTTAAGAAGCCTTTTTGTCCTAGACTTGGAAATTCAATAATGCTTGTCATGTGGTAGTAGAGAGAACAGTCTATGACTGGGGTGGCTGGGGTCTTTGACAATTTTTAGGGCCTTCCTCTGACACCGCCTGGTGTAGAGGTCCTGGATGGCAGGCAGCTTAGCCCCAGTGATGTACTGGGCTGGACGCACTACCCTCTGTAGTGCCTTGCAGTCAAAGGCCAAGCAATTTCCATACCAGGCAGTGATGCAACCAGTCAGGATGCTCTCGATGTTGCAGCTGTAGAACCTTTTGAGGATCTCAGGACCCATGCCAAATCTTTTTAGTTTCCTGAGGGGGAATAGACTTTGTCGTGCCCTTTTCACGAGTGTCTTGGTGTGTTTGGACCATTCTAGTTTGTTGCTGATGTGGACACCAAGGAACTTGAAGCTCTCAACCTGCTCCACTACAGCCCCGTCGATGAGAATGGTGGCGTGCTCGGCCCTCCTTTTCATGTAGTCCACAATCATCTCCTTAGTCTTGGTTACGTTGAGAGATAGGTTGTTATTCTGGCATCACCCGGTCAGGTCTCTGACCTCCTCCCTATAGGCGGTCTCGTCGTTATCGGTAATCAGAACTACCACTTTTGTGTCATCTGCAAACTTAATGATGGTGTTGGAGTCGTGCCTGGCCATGCAGTTGTGGGTGAACAGGGAGTACAGGAGGGGACTAAGCACGCACCCCTGGGGAGCTCCAGTGTTGAGGATTAACGTGGCAGATGTGTTGCAACCTACCCTCACCACCAGGGGGCGGCCCGTCAGGAAGTCCAGGATCCAGTTGCAGAGGGAGGTGTTTAGTCCCAGGATCCTTAGCTTAGTGATGAGCTTTGAGGGTATTATGGTGTTGAACGCTGAACTGTAGTCAATGAATAACATTCTCACATAAATGTTCCCTTTTTGTATCATCTGTGGATCTGTTTGGGCGGTATGCAAATTCAATGGGTCTAGAGTTTCTGGTATAATGGTGTTGATGTGAGCCATTAAGAACCTTTCAAAGCACCTTATGGCTATGGACGTGAGTGTCTGTAGTCATTTAGGCAGGTTGCCTTTGTGTTCTTGGGAAAAGGGACTATGGTGGTCTGCTTGAAACATGTTGGTATTACAGACTCAATCAGGGACATGTTGAAAATGTTAGTGAAGACATCTGCCAGTTGGTCAGCACATGCCCAGAGCACACATCCTGGTAATCCGTCTGGCCCCGCAGCCTTGTATATGTTTACCTGTTTAAAGCTCTTACTCACGTCAGCTTCAGAGAGCGTAATCACACAGTCGTCCGGAACAGCTGATGCTCTCATGCATGCCTGAGTGTTGCTTGCCGCTAAGCGAGCATAGAAGTGATTTAGCTTGTCTTTTAGGCTCGTGTCACTGGGCAGCTCTCAGCTGTGCTTCCCTTTGTAGTCTGTAATAGTTTGCAACCCCTGCCACATAAGATGAGCGTCGGAGCAGGTGTTGTATGATTCAATCTTAGCCCTGTATGTTCACTTTGCCAGTTTGATGGTTCGTCGCAGGGCATAGCAGGATTTCTTGTAAGCTTCCGGGTTAGAGACCCTCACCTTGAAAGCGGCAGCTCTACCCTTTAGCTCAGTGTGAATGTTTCCTGTTATCCGTGGCTTCTGGTTGGGGTATGTACGTACAGTCACTGTGGGGACGATGTCCTCGATGCACTTATTGATAAAGCCAGTGACTGATGTGGTGTACTCCTCAATGCCATCGGAAGAATCCCGAGAACATGTTTCAGTCTGTGATAGCAAAACAGTCCTTTAGTTTAGCATCTGCTTCATCTGACCACTTTTTTATAGTCCGAGCCACTGGTGCTTCCTGCTTTTATTTTTGCTTGTAAGCAGGAATCAGAAGGATGGAGTTGTGTTCGGATTTACCAAATGGAGGGCGACGGAGAGCTTTATAAGTGTCTCTGTTTGTGGAGTACAGGTGATCTAGAATTTTTTTCCCTCTGGTTACACATTTAACATGTTGATAGAAATTTAGAAGAACTGATTTAAATTACCCTGCATTAGTCTCTAGCCACTAGGAGCACTGCCTCTGGGTGAGTGGTTTCCTGTTTTCTTATTTCCTTATACTGACTGACTGTGGTCTTTGTGCCAGCATTTGTCTGTGGTGGTAAATAAACAGCTTCGAAAAGTATAGCTGAAAACTCTCTAGGCAAGTCGTGTGACCTGCAATTTATCACAATCTACTCTACTTCAGGCGAGCAAAAATCTAGAGACTTCCTTAGATTTCGTGCACCAGCGGTTGTTTACAAATTTGCACAGATCGTCCCCCCCCACGTCGGAGTGCGCTGATCTATCTTGCCGGTGCAGCGTTTATCCCGCTAGATGAATATCCATGTCGTCATCCAGTCACGATTCCGTGAAACATAGGATATTACAGTTTTTGATGTCCCGTTTTTGATGTCCCGTTGGTAGGATATTCGTGATCGTATCTCGTCTAATTTATTGTCCAATGATTGCACGTTGGCGAGTAGTATTGACAGTAACGGCAGCTTTCCCACTCGCCTTCTCCGGGTCCTGACCAGGCATCCGGCTCTTTGTCCTCTGTACCTGTGTCGCTTCCTCTTACAAATAACGGGGATGTCGGCTCTGTGGGGTGTTTGGAGAATGTCTTGTTGTAGAAAAAAATCTTTGTCTAATCCGAGGTGAGTGATCGCTGTCCTGATATACAGAAGCTCTTTGTCTAATCCGAGGTTAATAATCGCTGTCCTGATATACAGAAGCTATTTGTCTAATCCGAGGTGAGTGATCGCTGTCCTGATATACAGAAGCTCTTTGTCTAATCCGAGGTTAATAATCGCTGTCCTGATATACAGAAGCTATTTGTCTAATCCGAGGTGAGTGATCGCTGTCCTGATATACAGAAGCTCTTTGTCTAATCCGAGGTTAATAATCGCTGTCCTGATATACAGAAGCTATTTGTCTAATCCGAGGTGAGTGATCGCTGTCCTGATATACAGAAGCTATTTTTTTGCCATAAGATATGGTTGCAGAACAATTACGTACAAAATAAGTTACAAATAAGGCGAAAAAACTCCACATAATAGCACAATTGGTTGGGCGCCCGTAAACCTGCTGCCATTTCTTCCGGTGCCATTTAGCAAACCTGCTTCTTGTTTCCTGGTCCCCTTGCTAATGCTGTCCCCCATGACACCGCTTCTCCACCCCTGGACATTGAGGGAGGTCCCGCCTACGTCGTCAGATCCCTACTGGACTCAAGTACCGGGTGGACTTGGGGGGGTATGGTGCAGAGGAGCGGTGTTTGGTTCCGGTTGAAGACATTCTGGATCCCAACATCATCTGTGATTTCCACCTTCACCGTCCAGCCCGGCCCGCTCCTCGCCCTCGGAACTGTCCCCCTGGCCGCGTCATCCTGTGGCTGGATCCACAAGTCAGGGGGGCTACTGTCATGTCTACTCCTGCTTCCCCTCTCCGGAGCTCGACGTCACTGGTTAACTAACTACTGGTTCTGGCAATCATCATTACGCACACCTGGCACCATAGTTATGCGCACCTGCACCTCATTATGAGGCACACCTGGACTCACTACACTGATTACCTCCCCTATATCAGTCACTCCCTTAGTTCCATTCTTCAGGGAGTATTGGTTATGTGTTTCATGTCCAGGCACTGCTTCTGTTTTGTATCGCTGTATGTTTCTTGTATTATTAAACTCACCAACTGCACCTGCTTCTCGACTCCCAGCGTCTCAATTACAGTTGTGTGGTCTGGGGTCCGCTCAACAACCAAGAATTTACAAAATGGGACAAACACCAAATTGTGACTCTGCATTCAGAATATGGCAAAAATACCCTTTGTGTACAACGTAAAACACCAAATAATGCATGAAGAGCAGAATTAGGCCAATACCCGCTAATTATCAAAGTCCAGAAAAGAGCCGTTAAATTCTACAACCAACTAAAAGGAAGCGATTCCCAAACCTTCCATAACAAAGCCATCACCTACAGAGAGATGAACCTGGAGAAGAGTCCCCTAAGCAAGCTGGTCCTGGGGCTCAATTCACAAACACAAACAGACCACACAGAGCCCCAGGACAGCAAAACAATTAGACCCAACCAAATCATGAGAAAACAAAAAGATAATTACTTGACACATTGGAAAGAATTTACAAAAAAACAGAGAAAACTAGAATTCTATTTGGCCCTAAACAGAGAGTACACAGTGGCAGAATACCTGACCACTGTGACTAACCCAAAATGAAGGAATGCTTTGACTATGTATAGACTCAGTGAGCATAGCCTTGCTATTGAGAAAGGCCACCATAGGCAGACCTGACTCTCACGAGAAGACAGGCTATGTGCACACTGCCCACAAAATGAGGTGGAAACTGAGCGGCACTTCCTAACCTCCTGCCAAATGTATGACCATATTAGAGACACATATTTCCCTCAGATTACACAGACCCACAAAGAATTTGAAAACAAATCCAATTTGGAAATTTTCCCATATCTATTGGGTGATAAAAATAGTGTGCCATTGCAGCAGCAACATGTGTGACCTGTTGCCAGAAAAAATGAGAACCATTGAAGAACAAACACTATTGTAAATAGAACCTACTGTATATTTATGTTTGTTTATTTTCCCTTTTGTACTTTAACCATTTGCACATTGTTACAACACTCTATATAGACATAATATAACATGTTTACTGTTCACCTTTTATTGTTTATTTCACTTTCACTTGTTTTGGCAATATAAACATATATTTCCCATGCCAATTAAGCCATTTTGAATTTAAATGTGAGAGAGAGAGAGAGAGAGAGAGAGAGAGAGAGAGAGAGAGAGAGAGAGAGAGAGAGAGAGAGAGACAGAGAGACAACTCTGTATCGTTACAACACTGTTTATAGATACAATATGACATTTGAAATGTCTTTATTCTTTTGGAACTTGTGTGAGTGAAATGTTTACTGTTTATTAGTATTGTTTATTTCACTTTTGTTTATTGTCTACTTCACTTGTTTAGGCAATGTTAACATATGTTTCCTATGCCAATAAAGCCCTTGAATTGAATTGAGAGAGAGAGAGAGAGAGAGGGAGAGAGAGAGAGAGAGAAAAAAAACTTCCCATTGGCAGCAGACAGTGAGTCTAACTCCAGCGCCACATCAACTCCACTAAGAGGATATTGGGCCTATGAGGCCAACTGACACATATTCCAACAGCACTCTTTGTTTCTTTCTCTCTCATTTTTTCCATCCAGAGAGAAGAGGAGAGTTGGGAGGGGCTCTGGAATATGCTGACACAGCCTAATGAAAGAACACACCAGGAGATACAGTCGTAAGTTTCCACTCGTGTCTGGGAGGATGTGCGTATTGTGTGTTCTGAGGTGGTCGGGTTCAGTATCAGGACAAGGAGCTGAGTTGGCATGCCAGTTTTGAAAGTAGGTCACATGACCCTCAAGTCACATTCCTATTGGCTCCCTGGTAATAGAATCTCTGCTTTCTCAAGTTTTCCAGAGAGTTTTCCAAACATGAACTGCAAATCAGACTCAAACCTGAATCACCCCATGCTCTATCCCCATGCCAAACGCATTTTCCAGAAGAAATTAGAAATGGACAGAATTGCACTATCTTTTTCTTCCTCTCTTAAAAATAGAAATAGATACCATGAGTTCCCACTGATGTCTGTCTGCCTGTCTCTCTCCCTCTCTCTCTGATGTGGGAGTATGTATGTAGCTCATTCTCACCGTTGTTTGGATTACCTGCTGAGATCATAGAACTGAAGGGTTACCAAGTCCTTCAAGTGCCAGCCGCACGCACACACGCACACACACGACTCCCACTTCGGAGCCTGTGCACTATGGGGGGTCCGTATTATATCACAATCACCCACACACATAAACAATCGTTGTTTCAACTGTGTGTACGTGTAACTGTATGTGTGTGTGTGTGTGTGTGTGTGTGTGTGTGTGTGTGTGTGTGTCTGTGTGTGTGTGTGTGTGTGTGTGTGTGTGTGTGTGTATCAGAGTGATGATAATAAGGAAGCCCCACTGCGTGCACACTCTGGTGTAGGAGTCAAATGAGATCAGCCCAGAGGGACGAATGAGCAACCGTAGAGGAAAGTCTGTGTGGAGTGTATGTGTGCATGAGTGTGTCAGTGTGTGTTGGCGTGTGTATGTGTGTTGTGTAACTTTGTCTCTCCCCATGTGCACTCAGAACCTCTTCACTGAAGAATTAGCTTGTTGGTTGCTCAATGCAGGCTCACATACTTTAGAAAGGGATCTTACATGGCCTCATTTAAATAAAATAAAAAGCTCCAACAAGTGGAACCCAAGTTCCTTGTCCTTCAGTAGTATAACCCACCCCGATCCTCTGCAAGCTACTTCAGCATAACTTCTTACAGTAGGTCTCCTCTGATCGATGCTATTGGCTCCTTAGGAGTTAATCAATGCGCTCCCTCTCTCTCTCGCTCTCCCTGGGGGAGTCATTGATCTGTGAATGTGATGAGGAGCACAGAGCAGAGTGGTTCTCTACAGGGATAAAGAGGACATATCTACTCCTTTTGGGATCCTTAATGATCTAAGGAGATAGAGAGACAGACTCACAGAGAATAGCAGGTTTGTTAATCAGGGTGGTCTTACCCCACTGGAGAAAACTTACGCTCGCACACAGAAGAAGATGGCGTTGACAGATATGGCACCTCTGCTTCTAACTCCTACGCAACTTTGCAGTATTTTTATTTGTTGTGTGTTATTTCTTACATTATTAGTCCAGGATTTTTTTTTGTGTTATTACTTACAGACGGAAATAACTTTTGGATATCAGAGCGGTGTTAACTAGCTCTTTTGCCATCACTAGGCATCTTATGTAACCCTGCACCTTAGAGGCTGCTGGCCCATATACATAGACTTTAAATCATTGGCCACTATAATAATGGAACACTAGCACCTTGTTAATGTTCACATATTTTAGCTTTACTCATCTCAAATGTATATACTCTATTCTACCGTATTTAGTCTATGCTACTCCGACACTGCTCATCTTAATACTTATATATTCCTTAATTCGATTCTTTTACTTTTAGGTTGCATGTACTGTGTGTATTGTTGTCAATTGTTAGATATTACTGCACTGTTGGAGATAGAAACACAAGCGTTTCGCTACACCCGCAATAACATCTGCTAAACATGTGACAAATACAATTTGATTTGATTTGACACACACACACACACACACACACACACACACACACACACACACACACACACACACACACACACACACACACACACACACACACACACACAATGTTGTGGAATAATCAGAATTTGTGGGTAACATGTGTAAGATGTTTTATATTCATCATATGTTTGTAAGTTACTTCTCATCAAGAATGTTATTTTTGTATAATACTGTGGCAGGGTTGCAGTTCTATGTCAAGACTAAGTTGCATGGGCCGCAGAGAGGGGAGAGGTCAAAGTATCATCATGTGTAAACATATCTCTTGGCTCCACAATGTCTGTGTGCCAGTCAGTGTGTCTCTGTGATCTTGTCAAGATAGGATTGGTTGTATTTAGAGTTGGTTGTATCTAAATGACAATTTGATATATGCCTGTTGATATGGAGGGTTGGTTTATGGTTCTGAGTTTGAGAAAGGAGACAAAGCTGAATGATGAATTATGCCGATGCTGTCTTATCCTGTGTGTGTCTTTGCTATAAAGGACCTCATTTGAAATGTGGAAGGGGCTCTCAGAGAATTCATGGTTAGACACTGAATTGCCTGAGAGTCACAGGATTGTGAGAGAGCTCATATAATTAAAAGATGGACTTTGATAACTAACTCTGACTTGTGTTGTGGTTTGCTCCCATGATTTGGTAAATAGAGGACATTTCCACGACAACACACACACACACACACACACACACACACACACACACACACACACACACACACACACACACACACACACACACACACACACACACAGCTACCAATGTACACACGCACACAGTGTTTAACACCTAGCCAGTTGCTAGCTAGCTTTATTCATTAATTCAACACGAGTTGATAAGTTACATTGTTGCTTAATAATTAGCTCAGCATGTTACTGCTAGCTTGCTACATTTTACTATTTGCCAGGAGACCAGTTGTATCTTAGAGATATTATCGCATTTGTCTGACTACTGTAACACAATAATGATTTCAAAATGTTACAACTTGTAACTCAAAGTCTTTTCCACAAGATTCTCAGTTAAAACCGCCTCCATATTTTTGGTTCGGATGCTACAGCCCAAACGGTTGTGATGCTACAGCCCAAACCGTTCAGACGCTACAGCCCAAACGGTTCTGATGCTACAGCCCAAATGGTTCAGATGCTACAGCCCAAACGGTTCTGATGCTACAGCCCAAACGGTTCTGATGCTACAGCCCAAACGGTTCGGATGCTACAGCCCAAACGGTTCGGATGCTACAGCCTGAATGGTTCGGATGGTACAGCCCTAATGGTTCGGATGCTACAGCCTGAATGGTTCTGATGCTACAGCCCAAACGGTTCGGATGCTACAGATCAAATGGTTCGGATACTACAGATCAAATGGTTCGGATGCTACAGCCCAAACGGTTCTGATGCTACAGCCCAAATGGTTCTGATGCTACAGACAGAAGTTGGCACATTGGTGGTACCAACATCAGATGAGTCGTGTGACAGTTGTGGGGGTCATAGAGCAAAATGGAAAGCACCATTGTTTTCCAGTGAGAAGACTTTCTGGTCGGATAAACATCCAGGATGCGGAATACCGACATAGGCGGATGAGGTGAATTCTGGACACTAGATGGCAGCAGTGTATGTGCAAACTTTTAGACTGATCCAATTAACCATTTTATTTCTGTTCAGAATTTTGTATCAAGACTGCCCAAATGTGCCTAATTTGTTTATTAAAACCTGTTGAGGATATGGCAGACATACGCCCCCTTTGGAGAGATTGGGTACCCCTAGTAAACTGGAAAAAAAATCTTTCAAAAATTGTTAATATATGCAAATAAAAATTATTATTGGATAGAAAACACTCTAAAGATTCTAAAACCGTTGGAATTATGTCTGTAAGTATAGCAGAACTCACAGGGCAGGCATTCTTCCAAACTAGTTTCTGTGGCCATGAAAGTTGGAGCAACTTTGACGTCATGCCCCCACCCTTCCCAACCAGCTATGATTCTGGGGACACTTTCTATCTCTTCCGCTAGATGTCCTCTTTCATTAGAGCTTCAAACCGTTCAAATCGCGCGAGAATTGACCCTATGGGAGTGAAATTAGTGCGTGCCACGAGAGAATAGGCTGTGCGTATGGGCGCGAATTGGTCACAGTCATTCCTTTGTTTCCAGCACTGAAGAGAAGGGCAGACGATGGGCGATTGAATTGAAGTTTGTTTTGCACGTCTAAAACATCATAAAGCTTGCTTCTGCACTTAGTTTGACCTGTTTAGTCGACATATAATGTGTAATTTTGAAGTTTTGATGCGCAACTTATCCGGACCAGAGGACGTTTTGGGTGCATTTCAGCTGATGTTATTAGCAGTAGCTAATACAAAGACGCAAGACTTGAAACCAAACGATGTATTGGGTAAGTATGAAGCCTTCCAGAACATTCTGAACGAAGACCATCGAAGGTAAGGGAATATTTATGCTTAAATCTGTGTTTCTGTTGACTCCAACATTACGTGGAAATGTAGCTTGGAACTGAGCGCTGTCTCACAATATGGAATAGTGTGCGATTTCTGTAACGTTAAAAATAAATCTAACACAGCGGTTGCATAAAGAAGCAGTGTATCTTTCTAACTATATGTAGAACATGTATATTTAGTCAAAGTTTATGATGTCTATTTTACGTTATCTTGCCGCGCTACATAGATTTCCTGCGGGCGTTTTTGAGTAATTTCTGAAGGTGAACTCACTGTAAATGGACATTTATGGATATAAATGGCATATTATTGAAAAAAAAAAATATGTACTGTGTAATATGTCATATTACTGTCATCTGATGAAGATTTTCAAAAGGTTAGTGAGCGATTTATTTTTTAATCCTGCGTTTGTTGATTGCATGTTTTGGCTATTGAAATGAGCTGTGTCTGGTGGTGGTTTTACATATATATGTGCTATGTTTTCGCCGTAAAACATTTTAGAAATCTGACTTGCTGGCTAAATGAACAAGATGTTTATCTTTCATTTGAGCTATTGGACTTGTTAATGTGTGGAGGTTAAATATTTTTAAGAATATTTTTGCGTTCCATGCGCCACCGTTCCAGCTGCACGTGGGAGGGTTGATTCCCAATTGGGAACCAGTATCGTAGACAGGTTAATAACTTTTCAAGTTCAAAATGGTGCACTCTCCTCAAACAATAGCATGGTATTCTTTCACTGTAATAGCTACGGTAAATTGGACAGTGCATTTAGATTAACAAGAATTTAACCTTTCTGCCAATATAAGATATGTCTATGTCCTGGGAAATGTTCTTACTACTTACAACCTCATGCTAACCATATTAGCCTACGTTAGCTCAACCGTCCCGTGGAAGGGACATCGATTCCTGAAGTTAAACTAAGCGTAGGCTACTAATGAGATTGGTTATCGGCAAACATTTAATTTGAAGTTAGTCCACATGGATGTCAAGGTATTTTGGACTAATGGAATTATTAGATGATCATGGACACGTGACAATTAATTCACACATGGTGTGAATAGGTGCCATACAGCCACTTGAGGTCGGATTATCTAAATAAGGGGTGGAAAAAACAACCAAAATGCCTGGCCCTGTTTAAAACCGATCATGATTGACCTCAAAAGAATTGAAGAACATATACACACACATACACGCAACATTTAGTTACGCTTTTATGATCACATTAAGCTTCTTCATATTCATTGAATTGTTGGCGTGTGGTGTGGATTATGTCTCTGTGCACATGTGTGTGTATGTGTGTGTGTGTGTGTGTGTGTGTGTGTGTGTGTACATATCCATATGCTAGTATTTTATGCATCCATACATGTAAGCGTAAATGTGGGAATAGTTTATGTCACTAAGCAATCTCTTTATCACTTATAACCTGTATCAGATGACATGGGCGGCTCTTAAGGGGCAATATGTATTCCTAGTGCATCAGTGTAATTTCTTTAAGTGCAGTTTTGCATTTTAAAGCTGATTGAACGCCCAAGCAGCTCCTAGGCAATTAGAATAAGACAGCGTCAACTTCCGACCTTGGCCACGTTAGAATGATTTCGATCATTTCGCTACACCCTGAATATCATCTGCTAAATATGTGTATGTAACCAATAAGATTCGTTTTTCGATTTGTTGGCCAGCGGAGGATCTGAAATGAGTTTGAAAACGTGTATGTCACTGTCTTATTCTCCATTTCTCCTGTCCTTTTAACTCCCCTTCTCTCACCTTCGTCATTAACTCTGACTTTTTAAGGTTAGGGTTAAGTTTAAGCGTTAACTCTGACTTTTTAAGGTTAGGGTTAAGTTTAAGCGTTAACTCTGACTTTTTAAGGTTAAGCATTAACTCTGAATGGTTAAGGTAAGGGTTAATGTTTGCTTAAAACAAAAATCTCAAAAACAACTTTCTATCGCTGGATTTGAACTTGCAACTTTTGAAAACAGAGGCAGAGGCTCAGTGGTCGGTTTCCACGTCATCTCCTGACGTCGTCAGACATGGATGGATGTTGAATATTGATTTGTATCACAGGTGACCTGGCTGTCATACACACACCACATACCAGGCCAACACGCACCACACACCAGACCAACACGCACCACACACCAGGCCAACACACACCACACACCAGGCCAACACGCACCACACACCAGGCCAACACACACCACACACCAGGCCAACACGCACCACACACCAGGCCAACACACACACAACACACCAGGCCAACACGCACCACACACCAGTCCAACACACACACCAAACACCAGGCCAACACGCACCACACACCAGGCCAACACGCACCACACACCAGGCCAACAAGTACCACACACCAGGCCAACACACACACAACACACCAGGCCAACGGACACCGATACACACCAGTCCAACACACACCCTATTAACAACAGCCCAACACAAACCTCCCTACACACACCTCAATGATGCACACCTTCATACACATACCAGGGGTAAACACATCTCCGTTTAGAAGTAGGAATAATGAACAATTATTCATAGGAACCAACTAGCTGAGTAAAGTGTTTTTCATCCCTGATCCTTTCCCTCCACCACTAAATACTTGCCTTGAATGTACGTCTACATGGATGTCTTGTGATTATCTAAATGCATGTTTTTAAAGTGACAAGCCCTTGGCAAGACACTGGAACAAAATTATTTCCTTAGCACGCGCACACACACCAAAGCCCTGTGTTTCGGGAGCTTCTGTTTGTGTGTGTGTGTGTGTGTGTCTCCGGGTTGCCAGAGTGAATTAGTGAGATGCAGCTCTGCCTACTCTAAATGTTTAATGATGTTTACCTGTTTGTACTGTGAGTGAGATCAAAGCAACACACTCCCTCTGAGGCGCGGTGGGATTTATGGTGGGGTGAGGCATGATGAAGAGGTCCATAGATGGATGGATGAGAGAACACAGTTAAAATGAAGTGCTTTGTAACACCAAAACTAGTGGCAACTGAGCTGCCACCAACTTGAAGGAGACAAAACCTTTGCTGGAGTATTGAAACACGTCATCTTGTGTTGTAGCGCCACTAAATCAAGTGTTGTGCAAAATCTTGCCAGGGACTGGGTGCACTAACAGCAAAGATAATAAACACTATTTTGGTGTTTCGAGTCCTGTTTAGTGCAGAATTAGATTCCTCCTGTTGTGGTGTTGATTCTGCTCTCCAAAGACTTCTAAACTCCATTATGATGTTTCGAATCCCATTTAGTGCAGAATTAGATTTCTCCTGTTGTGGTGTTGATTCTGCTCTCCAAAGACTTCTAAACTCTATTATGATGTTTCAAATCCCATTTAGTGCAGAATCAGATCACTTTGTCTGATGTCTTAATGTTTTTAGTGTTTTATGTATTTCACCAGTTGCCATTTTCTACCGTTTTGGGAGGCATTGTCAAGCACAGTCTTCAAACCACCAGACAGCCTACAGGGAGGTGGTGAGGGCCATGGGAGAGTGGTGCCAGGAAAATAACCTCTCAGTCAACGTCAACAAAACAAAGGAGCTAATCGTGGACTTCAGGAAACAGCAGAGGGAGCAAGCCCCTAACCACATCGACGGGGCCGCAGTGGAGAAGGTGGAAAGCTTCAAGTTCCTCGGCGTACACATCAATGACGATCTGAAATCGTCCACCGACACAGTGTGGTGAAGAAGACGCAACAGCACCTCTTCAAACCCAGGAGGTTGAAGAAATTTGGCTTGGCCCCAAACAACCTGCCCCCCAGGATACCTCCAGCACCCGATGTCACAGAAAGGCCAAAAATATCATCAAGGACATCAACCAAGGTTCACCCCGCTATCATCCATAAGGCGAGGTCAGTACAGATGCAGAGCTCCAGTGTTCCTCTGTGGAAATTAGAGAACCTTACATAAGGACAACGATCTTTGCAGCATGCCACCAATCAGGCCTGAATGCCAAGTGTCAAGTCTGGACGAAACCAGGCACCGTTCATCACCTGGCCAATACCATCTCTACGGTGAGGAATGGTGGTGGCAGCATCATGCTGTGGGGATGGTTTTCAGTGGCAGGGACTGGGAGGCTAGTCAGGATAGAGGGAAGAGGAATGAAGCAAAGTACAGAGAGGTCCATGATGAAAACCTGCTCCAGAGCGCTCAGGACCTCAGACTGGGGCAAAGGTTCACTTTGCAACAGGACAACGACCCTAAGCACACAGCCAATACAACCTGACAGAGCTTGAGAGGATCTGCAGAGAAGAATTTGCAAACATTTCTAAAAACCTGTTTTTGCTTTGTCGATATGCTATTTGCCCATGCTATTTCAATATTTCAATAACAAATAATTTGTTTTTTCCATTGTGTTAATGTTGTCGGATTGATTTCCACGTTCTTAGTATATATGTTTTTTTCAAGATTAATGATGAGAAGAGAATCATCCAGCCTATTGGGTATCTCACTACACCCCCATATGCCATGGTTTGAAATATGCAGACAGATTAAAAGTATGTTTAAATTTGTAATACTTCTGACAGCCAACTTTCTAGCTCCGCCCATAACTTTTGGACTTTATAGCATTCCCAGAAAGGATGGATTATTGAATCACTGTTAGTTTTACACTTAAGACATGTCTGCTGTTGTGTGCTGTAGAATTTGTACATTTTGTCTTGTGTAATAAATTCTATAGATTCTGTTATACTGGGTTAAGCGTGCATTTTCGTTAACTGTAATTTTGTAAGTTATTGTTAGATGAATTTAGTTCTTATGTGTTCATTAACCAATTCAATTTAAAACACTCTGTCCATTTCTAAGAATTTGTAAGATTCTTATTTGCATAAAATAGACAAAGACCAGTCAACCAAAAGTAGCCAAGAGCGTTTATTCTTGAGAGCGCTCTGCTTAAAATACCATGTACATCATTTTACAGTGCCTTGCGAAAGTATTCGGCCCCCTTGAACTTTGCGACCTTTTGCCACATTTCAGGCTTCAAACATAAAGATATAAAACTTTATTTTTTTGTGAAGAATCAACAACAAGTGGGACACAATCATGAAGTGGAACGACATTTATTGGATATTTCAAACTTTTTTAACAAATCAAAAACTGAAAAATTGGGCGTGCAAAATTATTCAGCCCCTTTACTTTCAGTGCAGCAAACTCTCTCTAGAAGTTCAGTGAGGATCTCTGAATGATCCAATGTTGACCTAAATGACTAATGATGATAAATACAATCCACCTGTGTGTAATCAAGTCTCCGTATAAATGCACCTGCACTGTGATAGTCTCAGAGGTCCGTTAAAAGCGCAGAGAGCATCATGAAGAACAAGGAACACACCAGGCAGGTCCGAGATACTGTTGTGAAGAAGTTTAAAGCCGGATTTGGATACAAAAAGATTTCCCAAGCTTTAAACATCCCAAGGAGTACTGTGCAAGCGATAATATTGAAATGGAAGGAATGTCAGACCACTGCAAATCTACCAAGACCTGGCCGTCCCTCTAAACTTTCAGCTCATACAAGGAGAAGACTGATCAGAGATGGAGCCAAGAGGCCCATGATCACTCTGGATGAACTGCAGAGATCTACAGCTGAGGTGGGAGACTCTGTCCATAGGACAACAATCAGTCGTATATTGCACAAATCTGGCCTTTATGGAAGAGTGGCAAGAAGAAAGCAATTTCTTAAAGATATCCATAAAAAGTGTCGTTTAAAGTTTGCCACAAGCCACCTGGGAGACACACCAAACATGTGGAAGAAGGTGCTCTGGTCAGATGAAACCAAAATTGAACTTTTTGGCAACAATGCAAAACGTTATGTTTGGCGTAAAAGCAACACAGCTGAACACACCATCCCCACTGTCAAACATGGTGGTGGCAGCATCATGGTTTGGGCCTGCTTTTCTTCAGCAGGGACAGGGAAGATGGTTAAAATTGATGGGAAGATGGATGGAGCCAAATACAGGACCATTCTGGAAGAAAACCTGATGGAGTCTGCAAAAGACCTGAGACTGGGACGGAGATTTGTCTTCCAACAAGACAATGATCCAAAACATAAAGCAAAATCTACAATGGAATGGTTCAAAAATAAACATATCCAGGTGTTAGAATGGCCAAGTCAAAGTCCAGACCTGAATCCAATCGAGAATCTGTGGAAAGATCTGAAAACTGCTGTTCACAAATGTTCTCCATCCAACCTCACTGAGCTCGAGCTGTTTTGCAAGGAGGAATGGGAAAAAATTTCAGTCTCTCGATGTGCAAAACTGATAGAGACATACCCCAAGCGACTAACATGCTGTAATCGCAGCAAAAGGTGGCGCTACAAAGTATTAACTTAAGGGGGCTGAATAATTTTGCACGCCCAATTTTTCAGTTTTTGATTTGTTAAAAAAGTTTGAAATATCCAATAAATGTCGTTCCACTTCATGATTGTGTCCCACTTGTTGTCGATTCTTCACAAAAAAATACAGTTTTATATCTTTATGTTTGAAGCCTGAAATGTGTCAAAAGGTCGCAAAGTTCAAGGGGGCCAACAGATTGTAACAGTTTGTTTTGGTGAGAATTGAGAGTATTTTAGCTATGATTTCCTCGATATCATTCAGCTGTTAGTTGCTGTCATTTGCATCTCCAAGTTTTTCATTGTCTTTTCCTCTAAGGGAAGCCGTGGATTGTTGGGTTCGAGTCACAGCACCTCTTTACCCACAGATTGGTTCGCTGTTGTATATAGCTGACCGCTTACTCTCTCCTGGTTGCTTGGGGATATATTGATCTATTGATTTGAAAGGCTTGATTAAAACTATGTCTGGCTTCCACATATAATCACAGTTTTGACGATAGGGCGCTACTCACTCCCCATTCATCCTATCGGTATGCACATGCACCTTCAAATTGTTTTGGTGTTTTGATAATGTTTTTTTACACGCACTGAAACCCCCAAAAGTGTCTCTCTCTTAAAAATAACAATTTGGGGTGTTTCAGAGAGAGCCACATTCTGTGTATTAAAACACTTACAGTGGGTTTACATTCAAACACCCTCCAAACATCAGACTTCAGCTTAGGTGTACTACTTTTCATGTTTTCATTAGACAATTGTGTCTTGAGACGGTCTATTTTTATTTTATTTTTTATTTTACCCCTTTTTCTCCCCATTTCGTGGTATCCAATTGTTTTAGTAGCTACTATCTTGTCTCATTACTACGGGAATAGCGGGAGTGACGAAGGTTGAAAGTCATGTGTCCCAACCCAACCAACCCAACTAACCCAACCAAGCCGCACTACTTCTTAACACAGCGCGCATCCAACCCGGAAGCCAGCCGCACCAATGTGTCGGAGGAAACACTGTGCACCTGGCAACCTTGGTTAGTGCGCACTGCGCCCGGCCCGCCACAGGATTTGCTGGTGCGCAATGAAACCAGGACATCCCTACCGGCCAAGCCCTCCCTAACCCGGACGACGCTAGGCCAATTGTGCGTTGCCCCATGGACCTTCCGGTCTTGGACGGTTACGACAGAGCCTAGGCGCGAATCCTGACTGTCTAATGGCACAGCTGGCGCTGCAGTACAGCACCCTTAACCACTGCGCCACCCGGGAGGACCTAGACTGTCTATTTTTACAGAGAAAGGGGTAGGGAGAAAGTTAGACAGAGAGAGAGACACAATGAGAGAGAGAAAATGAGAGAGAGAGAGAGAGAGAGAGAGAGAGAGAGAGAATCTCATGTAGAGGGTAGGGTGAAGAGAGCTTGAAGGGATGAATGAAAAGGATCCTCTGTGCTGATTGACTGCCATTTTGTGTCAATACACCCACCACCCCTTCACAGTTTCCCCTGAGCCCTACTGCTGTGGGCTCCTGCAGTTCTCCCTGTGTCTCGATGTTGGGGACACAGGGAGAGGATCAATATGCATCAGCATACTTCTCCCCCTGGTCCTTCCCTCATCCCCACTCCTTCCCTCTCCTTTCCTCTCCCTCCCACTTCCCACTCTTCTTCCCTCACCCCATCTACTTCCTTCTCCTTACCACCTCCCCCTCTCCTTCCCTCACCCCCTCTACTTCCTTCTCCTTACCACTTCCCCCTCTCCTTCCCTCACCCCCTCTCCTTCCCTCTCATCCTTCTCCTTCCTCTCCCCTCTCCTCCCTCTCCTTCTCTCTCCCCTATCTCCCCCTCTACTTCCCTCCCTTTTCCTTCCCTCTCCCTCTCTCTCTTCCCTCCTCTCTCCTTCCCTCTCCTCCTCTTTCCTTCCCTCTCCTTCCCTCTCATCCCTCTCCTTCCTCTCCCCTCTCCTCCCTCTCCTTCCCTATCCCCTATCTCCCCCTCTACTTCCCTCCCTTCTCCTTCCCTCTCCCTCTCTCCCTTCCCTCCACTTCCCTCATCTCTCCTTCCCTCTCCTCCTCTTTCCTTCCCTCTCCTTCCCTATACTCCTCTCTCATTCCCTCTCCTCCTCTCCCTCCCTCTTCTTCTGTCTCCTTCCCTCTCCCACTCTCCTTCCCTCTCCCTCTCACTCCTTCCCTCTCCCTCTCACTCCTTCCCTCTCTCTTACTCTCTCGCTCCGGTCGGCGTTTAAGACGATAATTCACATTCTCAGACAAGATCAGTGGTGACCTGGAATGGTATGGGGGAACATTTAGGTGGTGGCACACAGGGTGGGGAGGAGTATTTAGATGGCAGCGCAGCTCCACAATGCCCCCGTTGTTCTGCCAGTAATTACACCAGGGCCAAGAGAGATCAGCGGCGCTTATTTAATTCATATCCAATGAAATGTAAAAAGCGGCAGAAAGCCGGCCGGCCGCAGCGGCTCTCCACTGTCTGTCTGTCCCCGGCTCTGCACTGTTTATCTCAAGCCCGCTCCTAATTCACTTACTCATGCTCTCATATCTATTCTCACTCAACTTTTCTTTCTCTTGTTCTCTTTATCACCCGTGGTCTTGGAAGTCTTAGTTCATTTTATCTCTCCTTTATCTCTCTCTTTTGGGTTCATCGTTTTACTCTCTCTCTCTCTTCCTCTCTTCTCAGACTCTTCTCTCTTTATGAAATCCCTCTTTTGCTGCTTGTCTGTTTTTCTCTCTTTATCTTAGTCTCTCCCTCCGTCCTCAGTGTCTTTCTTTCCCCCTTTGTACGTCTCTCTCATCCACACTCTCCTGATTACTTTGCCAATTTTTATATATTTTTTCTCTCTTTAATTCCCTCTTTCATTTCATCTATCACAAACACTCTCCACAGTTCTCTTCTCACCTCATGCTTAAAATGCTCTTCTTCCACATCATGATTCTACCCCCCACTATGGCCAAGCATTTAAATATTAACAAATATCTATCAAATTACTTGTTTTCTGAATATATGAATATACAATTGTTTTACTGAGTTTGATGAAAGACCTCATTGCCCCAAATTAGACTTGATCAGTTCAATCATCTTGTAACCTGCTAATTGCACTGCCACAGTCATACAGTGCCTTGCAAAAGTCTTCACCCCCCTTGGCGTTTTTCCTATTTTGTTGCATTACAACCTGTAATTTAAATGGACTTTTATTTGGATTTCATACAATGGACATACTCAAAATAGTCCAAACTGGTGCAGCGTAATGAAACAAAATTAATTGTTTCAAAAACAACAAAAAAACAAAAAAAAACTGAAAAGTGGTGCGTGTATATGTATTCACCCCATTTACTATGAAGCCCCTTATTAAGAACTGGTGCAACCAATTACCTGCATAATCCGTTAAATAAAGTCCACCTGTGTGGAATCTACGTGTTACATGATCTGTAACATGATCTCAATATATATACACCTGTTCTGAAAGGCCCCAGATTCTGCAAAACCACTAACCAAGGAGCACCACCAAGAAAGCAGCACCATGAAGACCAAAGAGCTTTCCAAACAGGTCAGGGACAAAGTTGTGGAGAAGTACAGATATTAAAAAAACAACAGAAACTTTGAACATTCACGGAGCACCATTAAATCCATTATTAAAAAATTTAAAGAATATGGCACCACAACAAACCTGCCAAAGAGAGGGCCGCACACCAAAACCCATGGACCAGGTGAGGAGGGAATTAACTAGAGAGGCAACAAGGAGACCAAATATAAACCTGAAGGAGCTGCAAAGCTCCACAGCTGAGACTGGAGTATCTGTCCATAGGACCACTTTAAACCGTACAATCCACAGAGCTGGGCTTTACAGAAGAGTGACCAGAAAAAAAAGCCATTTCTTAAAGAAAAAAATTTGCAAACACGTTTGGTGTTCGACAACAGGCATGTGGGAGACTCTCCAAACATATGGAAGAAGTCACTCTGGTCAGATGAGACTAAAATGTAGCTTTTTGGCCATCAAGGAAAACACTATGTCTGGCGCAAACCCAACACCTGTCATCACGCCAAGAACACCTCTGCAGGGACTTACCCACAGTGAAGCATGGTGGTGGCAGCATCATGATGTGGGAATGTTTTTCATTGGCAGGAACTGGAAACTGGTCAGAAATGAAAGAATGATGGATGACGCTAAATACAGAGAAATTGTTGAGGGAAACCTATTTCAGTCTTCCAGAGATTTGAGACTTCCAGCAGGACAATGACCCTAAGCATACTGCTAAAGCAACACTTCAGTGGTTTAAGGGGAAACATTTAAATATCTTGGAATGGCCTAGTCAAAGCCCAGACCTCAATCCAATTGAGAATCTGTGGTATGACTTGAAGATTGCTGTACACCAGCGAAACCCATCCAACTTGAAGGAGCTGAAGCAGTTTTGCCTTTCAGAATGGGCAAAAATCTCAGGGGCTAGACGTGCCAAGCTTATAGAGACATACCACAAGAGACATGCAGCTGTAATTGCTGCAAAAGGTGGTTCTACAAAGTATTGACTTTGGGGGGGGGGGGGGGGGGGTAAATAGTTATGCACTCTCAAGTTTTCTTTTTTTTGTGTCTTATTTCTTGTTTGTATCACAATAAAAAAGATTTAGCATCTTCAAAGTGGTAGGCATGTTGTGTAAATGAAATTATATAAATCCCCTAAAATCCATTTCAATTCCAGGTTGTAAGGCAACAAAATAGGAAAAATGCCAAGGGGGGTGAAAACTTTCACAAGCCACTGTATATGTCCACAATTCTATGACCACTTGGGGGCAACAAGCTCACACAGACCAATTTCTTTCTAGGTCTGCAGCTGTGGTCTCTCATCTGTTTAAGCTACTGTTCTGTGCAAGTGCTTCCCTCCTTACCCTTACTCTCTCCCTCCCGCACTCCATCCCTTCTTCCTAAATCAGTGACGATAAAACAGATGCCGGATTGAAATTTCACGAGCGCATCTCAAACTGTCAGAACATTAACCTGTTCATCTAAGGTGCCTTGCTCCCCCAGGGGGTTAGAGAGAAAGAGAAGAGTGAGGGGGACAATGAAATGCGGGGGAGGGTGAACTCCCATTGATTAGAACAGCTTGCAGGTTAGAGAGAGCCCAGAGATCTACATAGAGTTACCCTGGGTCCGGAGAAAACAGACAACATAAGTCAATTTGTTCTCCTGTAGACCTTATGGGAGAGCTAGACTGGGAAGAGAGGGAGGGATGGATGGAGAGAGGAAGGGAACAGTATTGGAGATACAGGATGGAGAAAGGAAGAGAAGAAAATGAAATAAGGAGAAGAGGACAGAGAGGGTGAGGGAAAGGGAGGGAGTGTTAGAAAGAGTAGGGGGAGAGAGAAAGGAGAAGTGGAGAGAGAGGGAAAGAGAAAGAGATAGAGATTATACAAAAAAGAGAGATACAGAACTGGAAAGACAGAGGAAGGAGACAGAGGAAGGAGGCAGAGGAAGGATAAAGAGGAAAGAGGCAGAGGAAGGAGACAGAGGAAGGAGAAAGAGGAAGGAGGCAGAGGAAGGAGACACATGAAGGAGGCAGTTGAAGAAGACTGAAGACGGAGACAGCGGAAGCAGAAGAAGGAGACAGAGAAAGGAGTCAGAGGAAGGAGTCAGAGGATGGAGACAGAGGAAGGAGGCAGAGAAAGGAGAAAGAGGAAGGAGGCAGAGGAAGGAGTCAGTGGAAGGAGGCAGGGGAAGGATACAGAAGAAGGAGACAGGGGATGGAGACAGAGTAAGGTGCCAGAGGAAATAGACAGAGGAAGGAGACAGAGGAAGGAGCCAGAGAAAGGAGGCAGAGGTAGGAGAGGAAATGAAAGGCAGAGGAAGGTACCAGAGGAAAGAGACAGAGGAAGGTGCCAGAGGAAGGAGACAGAGGAAGAGAGAATAACCAAGTTAGGCAGGGATAGAAATAGAGTGGTATCATATTCAGTCTGTGATCTACAATGATTTGTGTGGAATCTTTCAGAGGTGATTTGGTTAATAATGGTGAGATAAAGCAGCTCTCTGCTGCCTATGCCTGTCAGAAATCTTTCATTGTTTCTCTCCTCTCTCTCTCTCCTCCCCCTCTCCTATCCTCTCCTCCCTCTCTCTCACCCACCCTCTCTCTCTCTCTCTACCGCTCCACTCTCTCTCTCCTCTCGTTTCCTCTGTAGCTGGCCCTCAGCTCCACAATACAGCCGTCACAGCACTCAGTGATGCATTTTTAAACAGACACAGATGAAGACCCACTGTGATAGCAATGTAATATTTTCACCACCAATTTGGATAGAAATGTAGGGGAAGAAGAAAAATAGGTACTTGTTACTCTATTGCATCACTAGGGGCAACACTAACTATATGGGGATAACACTAACACACTGGTGTAAAACTAACACACTGGGGCAACACTAACACACTGGAGCAACACTAACACACTGGGGCAACACTAACACACTGGAGCAACACTAACACACTGGAGCAACACTAACACACTGGGGCAACACTAACACACTGGAGCAACACTAACACACTGGAGCAACACTAACACACTGGGGCAACACTAACACACTGGGGCAACACTAACACACTGGAGCAACACTAACACACTGGGGCAACACTAACACACTGGAGCAACACTAACACACTGGAGCAACACTAACACACTGGGGCAACACTAACACACTGGAGCAACACTAACACACTGGGGCAACACTAACACACTGGGGCAACACTAACACACTGGAGCAACACTAACACACTGGGGCAACACTAACACACTGGAGCAACACTAACACACTGGGGCAACACTAACACACTGGGGATTAACACTAACACACTGGGGATTAACACTATCACACTGTGGTAACACTAACACTTTGGGGAGTAACACTAACACACTGGGGTAACACTAATACACAGGGGGGGGGGGGTAATACTAACACACTGGGGATTAATACTAACACACTGGGGTAACACTAATACACTGGGGTAACACTAACTATATGGGGTTAACACAAACACACTGGGGATTAACACTAACTCACTGGGGTAACACTAACACACTGGGGATTAACACTAACACACTGGGGATTAACACTAACACACTGGGGATTAGCACTAACACACTGGGGTAACACTAACTATATGGGGCAATCACTAACACACTGGGGATTAACACTAACACACTGGGGTAACACTAACACACTGGGGATTAACACTAACACACTGGGGATTAACACTAACACACTGGGGGTAACACTAACACACTGGGGTAACCTTAACACACTGGGGATTAACACTAACACACTGGGGTAAAACTGGGGATTAACACTAACTATATGGGGATAACACAAACACACTGGGGATTAACACTAACTATATGGGGATAACACAAACACACTGGGGATTAACACTCATACACTGGGGTAGCACTGACACACTGGGGATTAACACTAACACACCGGGATAACACTAACACACTGGGGATTAACACTAACACACTGGGTTAACACTAACACACTGGGGAATAACACTAACTATATGGGGATAGCACAAACACACTGGGGATTAACACTAACACACTGGGGACAACACTAACACACTGGGGCAACACTGACACACTGGGTTAATTACTAACACACTGGGGATTAACACTAACTATATGGGGATAACACAAACAGACTGGGGATTAACACACACTATATGGGGGTAACACTAACACTGGGGATTAACACTAACGCACTGGGGTAACACTAACACACTGGGAATTAACACTAACACACTGGGGACAACACTAACACACTGGGGCAACACTGACACACTGGATTAATTACTAACACACTGGGGATTAACACTAACTATATGGGGGTAACACTAATACACTGGGGTAACACTAACACACTGGGAATTAACACTAACACACTGGGATAACACTAACACACTGGGGTAACACTAACACACTGGGGTAACACTAACACACTGGGGATTAACACTAATACACTGGGGTAATACTAACACACTGGGGATTAACACTAACTATATGGGGATAACACAAACACATTGGGGATTAACACTAAAACTCTGGGGTAACACTAACACACTGGGGATTAACACTAATACACTGGGGTAACACTAACAATATGGGGGTAACACTAACACATTGGGGATTAACACTAACACACTGGGTTAACACTAACACACTGGGGATTAACACTAACACACTGGGGGGGGGGGGGGGGTGACACTAACACTCTGGGAGGGTAACACTAGAACACTGGGGAGGTAACACTAAAGCGCTTGTGGGTAACACTAAAGCACTGGAAGGGTGACACTAAACACCTCGGGAGGGTATCACTAATACACTGAGGGGTATCAGTAGCTCTCTGGGGGTAACATTAATACACTGGGAGGGTAACATTAAAACACTGAGGGGGTAACACTAAAACACTGGGAGGTAAAATTTAAACAATGGGGGTAACACTAATACACTGGGCGGGGGAGTAATACTAAAACACTGGGGTGGTAACACTGGAACACTGGGGGGGTAAATATAAAACACTGGGGAGGTAACACTATTACAATTAGGGGGAACACTATTACAATTAGGGGGTAACACTAAAACACTGGGGGGGGGGGGGGGGTTGTACTAACACACTGGGGGGGAAACACTAAAACACTGGGGGGGAATCACTAATACACTGGTGGTGAAACATTATTTCTCTAGGGGTGTAACATTAATACAATGAGAAGGAACACTAAAACTCTGGGAGGGGTAACACGAATACACTGGAGGGGTAACATTATTACACTGGAGGGGTAACACTAATACAGTGTAGGGGTAACATTAATACACTGGAGGGGTAACACTAAAACACTGGAAGGGTAACAAAAATACACTGGGGGGTAACACTAATACACTGGGAGGTAACACTAATACACTGGGGGGTAACACTAATACACTGGGGGGGTAACACTAATACACTGGGGGGTAACACTAATACACTGGGGGGTAACACTAATACACTGGGGGGGTAACACTAATACACTGAGGGAGTAACACTAATACACTGGAGGGGGTAATACTAATACACTGGGGGGTATTACTAATACACTGGAGGGGTAACACAAATACGCTGCGGGGTAATACTAACACACTGGGAGGGGTAACACTAACACACTGGGGGGTAATACTAACACACTGGGATGGGTAACACTAACACACTGGGGGGTAATACTAACACACTGGGAGGGGCAACACTAACACACTGGGAGGGGTAATAATAACACACGGGGGGGGGGGGGTAACACTAACACACTGGGGGGGGGTAGCACTAATACACTGGGGGGTAACACTAATACACTGGGGGAGTAACACTAATACACTGGGGGGGGTAACACTAGTACACTGGAGGGGGGTAACACTAACACACTGGGGGGGTAGCACTAATGCACGGGGGGGTAACACTAATACACTGGGGGAGTAACACTAATACCCTGGGGGGTAGCACTAATACACTGGGGAGTAACACTAATACACTGGGGGGTAACACTAATGCACTGGGGAGTAACACTAATACACTTGGGGGGTAACACTAACACACTAGGGGGTAACACTAATACACTGGGGGGTAACACTAATACACTGGGGGGTGTAACACTAGAATACTGTTCGGGTGACACTAGAACACTAGGGGTGGGGGGGTAACACTAGAATACTGGTCGGGTGACACTAGAACACGGGGGGGGGGGTAACACTTATACACTGGGAGGGTAACACTAATACACTGGGTGGGGTAACACTAATATACAGGAGGGTAACATTAATACACTGGGGGTTAAAACTAAATCGCTGGGGGTTAAAACTAAAACACTGGGGGGTAACACTAATACACTGGGGGTGATACTAATACACTGGCCGGTAACACTGGAACACTGGGGGGGTAACACTGGAACACTGGGGCGGGAACACTGGATCACTGGGGGGGTAACACTGGATCACTGGGGGGTAATAGTAGAACCCTGGAGGGAGAGTAACACTAGAACACTGGTCGGGTAACACTAGATCACTGGGGGGGGGGGGGGGGGGTAACACTAGAATACTGGTCGGGTGATACTAGAACACTGGGGGGGGTAACACTAGAATACTGGTCGTTTGACGCTACAACACTGGGGGGGGGGGGGGTAACACTAGAATACTGGTTGGGTGACACTAGGACACTGGGGGGGGGGGGGGGGGGTAACACTTATACACTGTGGGGTAATACTAAAAAACTGGGTGGTAAAAGTAAAACACTGGGGTGGTAACACTAATGCACCCCCCAGTTTTAGTGTTACCTCTTCCTCCTCTTCTCCCTATATCATATCCTCTTCTCCCTCTTCTCCCTATACCCTACCCACTTCTCCCTATACCCTATCCCCTTCTCCCTCTTCTCCCTATTCCCTACCCACTTCTCCCTATACCCTACCCCCTTCTTCCTATTTTCCCTATACCCTACCCCCTTCTCCCTCTTCTCCCTATACCCTACCCCCTTCCTCCTATTTTCCCTATACCGTATCCCCTTCCTCCCCCTTCCCCTTCCACCTCCCCCTTGTATGAAGCACTTTCCCCTTACTCCCTTCCTGTTCTTCCAAATTCCCAACACCCCCTCTCTCCCAACTGGGCAAAGACGTCAGTTCAACATCTAGTTTTGATTTACATTTGGTTGAGTTGTCAACGAACGTGAATTCAACGTGAAATCATCAACAAAATGTCTGTGTGTGTGTGTGTGTGTGTGTGTGTGTGTGTGTGTGTGTATGGCATCTTGTGTGCGTTCCGGTGCAGTGACACGGTCATAAATCACCATACTGACTGGCTCTTGTTTACGTTGCAGGGGTAATTATGCCCACAGTGTCTAAGAGCTCACTGCCATGATGAATTAGCCACCGTAAATAGGTCAATTCTGACTGACACCGACAGCTAGACTGGCGACGGTTAGCCCCTAACCATTTTAGCCACACCCACTGGCATAGCAAGGGAATGGGAAAAAGGTAAGAGTGGGAGAAATAAAGAGAGGGATGGACGCATAAAATGGATGGTAGCCTTGTGTTGCCATGGATGGCATAGCTTAGAGAGAATGAGCAAGGGAGAGGGGGAGAGAGGTAAGAAATAAAGAAAGGGAAAGAGGGAGAGCGAAAGGAGGAATATAGTAAAGAATGATTGCGGGATTAAAGGGATGGTAGCCAGAGGTAGAGAGGGATAGATAATGAGAGGGAGGAGAAGAGAGGCTGAGCAATTGGGTTAGAAAGAGGGGGTGGTCTATCACTCTCTGTCAGCTGTCCAGACAGCGTAAAGAGAGAGAGGGAGGGAGGGAGGGAGGGAGGGAGGGAGGGAGGGAGGGAGGGAGGGAGGGAGGGAGGGAGAAGGGGGCAGGTTGAGACGTGATGGAGAGGAAAGGGAGGGAGAAAGCAACACAGAGAGGTTAAGACAAGAGGTGAGGAGAAAGAGTTACAAGGGGAGAGGGGAAAAAAGGTATAAGGAGAAGCATAGAGAGAGAGAGACAGAGTGAGAGACAGAGTGAGAGACAGAGAGAGAGAGAGACAGAGAGCGAGACAGAGAGAGAGAGAGAGAGGGGAGAGAGAAGAGACAGAGAGAGAGAGTGAGATAGAGAGAGAGTGAGAGACAGAGAGAGAGAGAGAGAGAGAGCGTGAGAGAGAGTGAGTGAGAGTGTGAGAGAGAGAGAGAGAGAGAGAGAGAGAGAGAGAGAGAGAGAGAGAGAGAGAGAGAGAGAATAGATAATACATTCAGGGTGTGGGATATAAATAAACTTTTTTTTCTCCTCATGCTAATGTTTTTATTCATCACAGGCAAGACATTGTTCCTGTGAATAATATATTTCCCATGCACGAGCAGGACTATAGTGTGTGTTTGTGCGTGTGTGTTAGAGAGAGAGAGAGCGAGAGAGAGAGGATGACTATAGTGTGTGTTTGTGCGTGTGTGTTAGAGAGAGAGAGAGCGAGAGAGAGAGGAGGACTATAGTGTTTGTGTGTTAGAGAGAGAGAGAGGAGAATTCTTGTCAGACAGTCTTGGCAGGTTCAATATTTCTCAGACACACACACACACACACACACTAGTATTGTGCAAGTTGACTCATAGCCCTCAGTCCCCGTGGTTATGAGAGGCGGGCAAGTTTAGGGTTATATAATATTGTTTGGATTAGTGATGCGAAGGTTGACTCGCAACCCTCAGTCCCAGTGGTTATATCTGCGGGGCAGGCAGGTTTAGGTCATTAAATATTGTGTGGATGAAGGGTGGGTGGCGGGTGGGTTGGTGGGTTGAATAAAGAGAAAACAATATCTTAAAAAATCCATAAATGTATCAAATAGCCTACATGCCAATCAACAAATGTAATGGGCAGAAAAAGCTAATGTCACCCATGGAGTTAAAAAGGACAACAACAACATGCAGTGAGAGAAAAGCTGTGAAATGGAGAGGTCTAGCTTCTCACATAGTTTTAATACTAATTCTTGCAGAAATAAGCATTTCCTGCCGTAAAAGGATACATCAAATACAGGCAAAAAAAAGGATCGGGAAGAGGAGTGGAGGAATAAGATTTCTTTCATTCGGCATCTCAAAATATTTCACATGCACAGTTAGATACCATGTGTAGAGGTGGTATCTTTATAAAATATGCATCCAAGCTGAAATGTTATTAGAAACATGTTGTAACGATCGTTGGAATAGATGGACCAAGGCCATGCGTAGAATTCCACATGTTTAATTTGTGACTAGGGGGCAGTATTTTCATTTTTGGAAAAATAACGTTCCCATAGTAAACGGGATATTTTGTCAGGACAAGATGCTAGAATATGCATATAATTGACAGCTTAAAATAGAAAACACTCTAAAGTTTCCAAAACTGTAAAAATATTGTCTGTGAGTATAACAGAACTGATATTGCAGGCGAAAGCCTGAGAAAAATCCAATCCTGAAGTGACTAATCTTTTGAAAGCTCTAAGTTCCAATGCGTCCCTATTGAGCAGTGAATGGGCTATCAACCAGACTACTTTTTCTCCATATTCCCCAAGGTGTCTACAGCATTGTGACGTAGTTTTACACATTTATGTTGAAGAATACCCGTAAGCGGCTACATTGCGCAAGTGGTCACCTGATGGCTCTCAGAGTGATTCTCGCGTAAAATACAGAGGTAGCCATTATCCCAATCGGTCCTACTGAAAAACCAATTGTCCAAGGGTGGATATATTATCGAATAGATATTTGAAACACGTTGAGGATTGATTATAAACAACATTTCCATCCAACGTTTGCCATGTTTCTGTCGATATTATGGAGCTAATTTTAAATATTTTTCTGTGTTTTCGTGACTGCAATTTCCAGTCAATTTCTCAGTCAAACGTGAAGAACAAAAGGAGCTATTTCGCCTACAAAAATAATATTTTTGGAAAAAAGGAACATTGGCTATCTAACTGGGAGTCTCGTGAGTGAAAACATCTGAAGCTCATCAAAGGTAAACGATTTAATTTGATTGCTTTTCTGATTTCCGTGACCAAGTTACCTGCTGCTAGCTGGACAAAAGGCTATGCTAGGCTATCGATAAACTTACACAAATGCTTGTCTAGCTTTGGCTGTAAAGCACATTTTGAAAATCTGAGATGACAGGGTGATTAACAAAAGGCTAAGGTGTGTCTCAATATATTTCACTTGTGATTTTCATGAGTAGGGAATATTTTCTAGGAATATTTATGTCCGTTGCATTATGCTAATTAGTGTCAGTCGATGATTACGCTCCCAGACCCAGGATGGGGAGTCATTAGATGTTAGTAAATGAAGCTCACAAAAACAATAAAGAGTAACAAAATGAACGTGCAGCTTTGTAGTGCAAAAACGCTACAATACAAAAACAAGATCCCACACACAACAGGTGGAAAAAAGGCTTCCTAAATATGATCCCCAATCAGAGACGACGATAGACAGCTGCCTCTGATTGGGAGCCATACTAGGCCAACCTAGAAACGAAAAACTAGAATGCCCACCCTAGTCACACCCTGACCTAACCAACTAGAGAAATAAAAGGATCTGGGTGTGACAGTACCCCCCCAAAATGTGCAGACTCCGGCCGCAAAACCTGACTCAATAGGGGAGGGTCCGGATGGGCATCCAGCCTCGGCGGCGGCCCCGGTGCGGGACGTCGACCCCGCTCCGCTCGCGGATCTGCCAGCTTAGGTGCGGGGATCGTCGCCGGAAGTTCCGGATCGTGAATCGTCGCCGGAAGCTCCGGCCCATAGATCGTCGCCGGAGGAACCGGACAGTGGATCGTCGCCGGAGGCTCCGGACCGTGTATTGTCGCCGGGGACTCCGGACCGTAGATCGTCTCCGGGGACTCCGGACAGGGAACCCTCGCTGAAGGCTCTGGACTGGGAACCCTCGCAGGAGGATCTGGGAGGGGAACCCTCGCAGGAGGCTCCGGACTGGAAACCCTTGCAGGAGGATCCGGACGAGGAAACCTTGCATGAGGCTCTGGATTGGGAACCGTCGCTGGAGGCTCCGGACTGCAGACCGTCGCTGGAGGCTCCGGACTGCAGACCATCGCTGGAGGCTCCGGACTGCAGACCATCGCTGGAAGCGCTGGACTGCAGACCGTCGCTGGAGGCCTGGTGCGTGGAGCTGGCACAGGGCGTACCAGGCTGGGGAGATGCACTGGTGGCCGGGTGCGTGGAGCCGGCACAGGACGTAACGGGCTGGGGAGACACATAGGAGGCCTGAAGCGTGCAGCCGGCACAGGACGTACCGGGTCGGGGAGATGCACAGGAGGCCTGGTGCGTAGAGCCGGCACAGGACGTACTGGGCTGTGGAGGCGCACTGGAGGTCTGGAGCATAGAGCTTGCACAACGTGTCCTGGACAGATGACAACCTTCGAACGGCAAGTGCGGGGAGCTGGCACAGGACGTACTGGGCTGTGGAGGTGCACTGGAAACACGGGGCGTAGAACCGGCACACATGGTACCGAACAGATGACACGCGCCTCAAGGCGAGTGCAGAGAGCTGGTACAGGACTTGCAGGGCTGGGGAGGCATATACCTGGTGCGTGGTGCCGGCACACTCTTCACCAGACAGCTAGCACGCTCATCAGGACGAGTACGGAGAGCTGACTCAGGTGGCATTAAATTGAGGACACACTCCTTAAGGTGAATGTCGTGCCTCATGCACCAACACAACAGCTCTCTCATAACCCTTTCCTCCAATTTCCCCATCAACTCCCTGACTGTCTCTGATTCACTCCCTTCACTCCCCTCCAAGTTCACCTTCCTCTCCCAGGCTGGCTCTGGCTCACCCCTCAGCTCTGCCGACCACCCCGTGTGGACTGGCTCTGGCTCACACCTCGGCTCCGCCGACCACCCCGTGTGCTTCCCCAAAAAATGTTTTGGAGGCTGCTCTTTGGGCCTACGTCGTGGCCGCAATCCCCGGTGTCGTCATTGTTGCTCCTGTGCCTCCTCCGCCTGCTTCCATGGCAGGCTTCTGTATCCTGCCATGATTTCGTTCCACGTCCAGGGTGTCCTCCACTCCTGGCTTTCCTCCCAGGCCCAGGATACCTGTTCTCCCTGGGCACGCTGCTTGGTCCTGGGGTGGTGGGATCTTCTGTAACGATCGTTGGAATAAATGGACCAGTGCGCAGCGTGGGTAGAGTTCCACATGTTTGATAAATTAAACTCACAAAAACAATAAAGAGTAACAAAATGAACGTGCAGCTTTGTAGTGCAAAAAGGCTACAATACAAAAACAAGACCCCACACACAACAGGTGGAAAAAAGGCTGCCTAAATATGATCCCCAATCAGAGACAACGATAGTCTGCTGCCTCTGATTGGGAACATACTAGGCCAACCTAGAAACTAAAAACTAGAATGCCCACCCTAGTCACACCCTGACCTAACCAAATAGAGAAAGAAAAGGATCTCTAATGTCTGGGTGTGACACATGTTAGGTCATTTTCACAGGTTATTATTTCAAACTGATGTCATTTGGACATTTGGCACAGAAAATCTTTCAAAATGTTTTGCTTTGAGTTATTGCGTTTTCTCCCTGGTATCTAAACGTCTTTCCGCCGCGAAATAATTACATTACAGAACAACTTTTAATCAAATCAAATGCGATTTATCACATGTTTCCAGAATACAATAAACTTTACAGTGAAATGCTTACTTACAAGCCCTAAACCAACAATGCAGTTTTAAAAAAATACCCCAAAAATAAATTTAAACAAGTAAGAGACAAGAAAAACAATTAATTAAAGAGCAGCAGTAAATAACAGTAGTGGGGCTATATAAAGGGGTTGCCAGTACAGAGTCAATGTGTCAATGTGTGGGGACACCGGTGTCAAGGTAGTTGAGGTAATTATGTACATGGAGGTAGGGTTATTAAAGCGGATATGTATAGATGAGAACAGAGAGTAGCAGCAGCGTAAAAGGGGGGGGGGGGGGAGGGGGTGAATAGTCTGGGTAGCCATTTGATTAGCTGTTCAGGAGTCTTATGGCTTGGGAGTAGAAGCTATTGGGAAGCCTCTTGGACCTAGACTTGGAGCTCCTGTACCACTTGCCATGCGGTAGCAGAGAGAACAGTCTTTGACTAGGGTGGCTGGAGTCTTTGACAATTTTTAGGGTCTTCCTCTGACACCGCCTGGTATAGAGGTCCTGCATGGCAGGAAGCTCGGCCCCGGTGATGTACTGGGCCGTTACGTACTATCCTCTGTAGTGCCTTGAGGTCGGAGGCCGAGCAGTTGCCATACCAGGCAGTGATGCAACCCGAGTACACATCCTGGTAATCCGTCTGGCCCAGTTGCCTTGTGAATGTTGACCTGTTTAAAGGTCTTACTCACATCGGCTGCGGAGAGCGTGATCACACCGTCATCCGGAACAGTTGATGCTCTCATGCATGTTTCAGTGTTACTTGCCTCAGCTCTCAGGTGGGCTTTCCTTTGTAATCTGTAATAGTTTGCAAGCCCTGCCGCATCCGACCTGCGTCGGAGCCGGTGTAGTACGATTCGATCTTAGTCCTGTACTGACACTTTGCCTGTTTGATGGTGTGTCAGAGGGCGTAGCGGGATTTCATATAAGCTTCTGGGTTAGGGTCGCTCTCCTTGTTAGCGGCAGCTCTACCCTTTAGCTCCGTGCGAATGTTGCCTGTAATCCATGGATTCTGGTTGGCGTATGTACGTACAGTCACTGTGGGGGCGATGTCCTTGATGCACTTATTGATAAAGCCAGTGACTGTGGTGTACTCCTTAATGCCATCGGAAGAATCCCGGAACATATTCCAGTCTGTGCTAGCAGTACAGTCCTGTAGTTTAGCATCTGCTTCATCTGACCACTTTTTTATAGACCGAGTCACTGGTGCTTCCTGCTTTAGGTTTTGCTTTTAAGCAGGAATCAGGAGGATAGAGTTATAGTCAAAGGGCGAGGGAGAACTTTGTAAGCGTCTCTGTGTGTGGAGTAAAGGTGATGTAAAATTATTTTGCCTCTGGTTGCACATTTAACATGCTGATAGAAATTCGGTAAAACTGATTTAAGTTTCCCTGCATTAAGGTCACCGGACATTAGGAGCGCCACCTCTGGTTGAGCATTTTCCTGTTTGCCTATGGTTGAATACAGCTCATTGAGAGCGGTTTTAGTGCCAACCTCACTCTGTGGTGTTATGTAGACAACTATGAAAAATACAGATGAAAACTCTCTAGGCAGATAGTGTGGTCTACAGCTTATCAATTGATCAATTGATACTGGCGAGCAAAACTTTGAGACTTCCTTCGATATTGTGTACCAGCTGTTGCTTACATAGATGCGTAGACCCCCTCCCTGTGTCTTACCAGAGGCTGCTGTTCTGTCTTGCCGATAGTGTAAAAACCCACCAGCTGTATGTTCTTAATGTTGTCGTTCAGCCACGACTCAATGTCAACTAGATTGAATCATTCATTCTATTGATTTCAGACATTATTCTGGTGAGCATGGGGTTATGTGGTCTTCTAGGGCAACACATTATAATGACAGAAATAGACAAGTTGTCTAACAAATAGCTGTCCAAAATATCCCGAATTATAAGCAGAAAAATATCTAAATAAGGCCCAAAAAATTGTGTATGTCATGTCAAAAAATCTGCACGTGATGCCGCGGAGCTGAGCAGACGTTGACAAACCGAGCTCCTCAAAGTTATCCAATTATTACCTAAGTAACAATGTTGAAACAATATTCTTACATCGGCTGTTAAACTGTCAAGTACTTACCTACCCAACTGTCAAGTACTTACCTTCTTGATTCCCAAGATAATGATAACGCCACAGCTAGCAAGATTAGCATAAGCCCTCATAACTCAAGCCTGCCGACATGCTTGCTAATTCAAGATGGTAACAAAGGTCTTTCTCTGAAAATTAACAAGAAATCTGCTGAACTCCATTCTTCCATTGACAACCTGAAATACTCCCTGAATGATCTCCTTTTGAGAACAATTGAGGCTGATTTGCACATTAGCACAGTTGAAGATACCGTCACTCGACATGACCTGGTTCTGATACAGCTGCAGAAGGACAATGCCTATCTCAAAAACAAGGTAGACCAGATGGAGAACCAAAGCAGACATAGCAATATCTTTTGTGGTGGGATTGAAAAAGGACAGCGAGGGCCGTGACCCGGTCCGTTTCTTCACTCAATGGATCCCTGATGTCCTAGGCATAATCAACTTCACCAAGCCGCTGGAAATCAAAGGTGCCCGCAGAACATCACCACCAAAACCCCGGCCAGGTGAACCCCCACAGGCCGTCCTGATCAGGTTCCAGAACAAGGAGAAGATACTGCGATTCGCAAGAGCCAAAGGGGACATCACCTTTGATGGCAAGAGGGTCAGCCTTTTCCCGGATATGAACGCGGATCTTTCCAGACGTTGCAAGGAGTTCAAACCAGCCGCCAAAGCACTGAAGGAGAAGAACATTACCGGCTACCACATTCACCCTGCGAGGATGAAAGTTCAGTACAATGGCCGAAGCCATCTTTTCGACACACCGGGAAAAGTATTCACTTTTCTCAAAGAACTGAACCGCGTTTGATTCACGATGGTCTTTCTGTGGGATAAGATGCAGTATATTGTTTTTTTCTTATTCGTGCTATCCTGGGACTGAACTGCTGCTGTCTACTTGGAATTTGTATCCGTTTACCCCGCTATCTGGTTGCTAGAGTTGATTTGGACATTTTCAACTGACAGTTTTTTTTCCTGTGGTGAGTTCTATTACATTTACAGGAGAGTATATCTTGGTTTTGTCAATATCCACTGGGAGAAGCAAATTAGTAGGCTTAGTCCCACTGCAGCCCTTACTGTGGTCAGTAAATATTCAGCAATAAATGACTATTCACAACGTTTGTTTTCAACATAGAGAGCTTGTAGGATTTAGTTAACGCCAAGGTTTAGCTAGTAAGAGCAAGATGGAAAGCGAGCAACAACATATCTCTACAAGTGTTTTCATGTTTGATTGTTGGGATTGTGGTTTTAGTCCGGCAATCGGGGTGGGTGGGGTTTCTTTTCGTTCTATGTTTATCGTAATTTCTTTCACTTCAGTGTTCAAACTAAAGTTTAAACTTTACCTGACTATTTACATATGAAACACAACCTATGCTTAATCCACTAAAATATGTGACATTCAACATAAAAGTTCTTCACAGCCCGATTAAGAGGAAAAGAGTCTATACATACCTTTAAGAAATTAAAGGCAGACATGTTTTTACAGGAAACACATCTTACAGCCAGTGAACTCAAGGAACTGAAGAAGGATTGGGTAGGACAAGTTTTTGCATCCTCTTTAAACTCCAATACAAGAGGAAATGCAATTTTGATAAGTAGACACATCTCTTTCTGCGTCAACAACACCATCTCTGATCCCTCTGGCAGGTTTGTTTTGGTGCAGGGGCATATGTTCTCGGAGTCTTGGACCCTATTGAATATTTTGCCTCCTAACTTAGATGACCATATGTTTATTCAGAATGTCTTCCTTCAGGTCGCTCAAGCACCACCAGGATGGCTAGTGGCTGGAGGAGATTTTCATTTTTGTGTAGATACAGTTATTGATAGGTTCTCTGATAAACCCTCTCTTCTTAACAAAGCCTCCAAGCTCACCATGTCATTCATGGATCTCAATGTACTAGACATCTGGAGACAGATGCACCCACAGGATAGGGACTACTCTTTTTATTTACACCAACACAACACACACACACGCATTGATACATTTTTACTATCGACACAACTGTTTCATAGAGTGTTCAATACCGATTATCTCCCCAGATTGCTTAGTGAACATTCTCCTCTGGTATAATCAATCTCCATTCCATCCTTGGTAGGCCAAGGTAAATGGAGCATATAGATGGAGACAAAATTCTACACTCCTGAAGCAACCTGAATTTTGTGCATTCATCAAAGAGCAGACCATTTTTTTTTTACTTTAACAAACAAACCCTCCGCTCCTGACATTTTAATTCTTTGGGACGCATTGAAAGCCTATCTGAGGGGACAGATCATTTCCTATACTAAAGGGTTGAAGAGGAAACATGGTGCTGAATTGAATGTCCTTGAACCTGAAATCTCTGAGCTAGAGAAAACCTACCAAGACTAAGACCTATGCTGGCTTTTGGTAAATGAAAAACTGAAATATCATACTCTGAACACATATCAAGCTGAGTGGGACATCATTAAATAAAACCAGCGTTACTACGAGCTGGGAGAGAAAGCATACAAAGTATTGGCATGGCAACTGAAAGCAGAGGAAAGTAAGATGACAGTTCATGCTATAGAAACTCTTACTAATGAGATATCTTTAGACCCTACTGAAATTAATAATACTTTTAAGAAATATTACGAAGACCTCTACACTTCCCAATCAACCGATGGTCTATCAGAGATCAACTCTTTTTGGTCCTCATGCCAGTCAGAGGAAGACAGAGAGTGCCGGAGTGAACAGTTCTCAGTCCCTGAATTGTTGGAGGCCATTAAATCTCCTGAGGAGGATGGCTTCTCTCCAGAGTTCTATAAAGAATTTAAGGAGCTGTTGGTACCCTACCTTATGGAGGTACTTAAAAAATCCAGAGAGGGCAATTGCTTTCCAGTGTCTTTCTCTCAAGCGGTGAT
This sequence comes from Oncorhynchus mykiss, assembly GCF_057628025.1. Classification (NCBI taxonomy): domain Eukaryota; kingdom Metazoa; phylum Chordata; class Actinopteri; order Salmoniformes; family Salmonidae; genus Oncorhynchus; species Oncorhynchus mykiss. The sequence goes on along the minus strand of NC_143051.1, from coordinate 13,536,837 downwards.
TACAGTAATTCACAAGAAAGGGAAAAAGTATGCCTCCTATAGACCAATCTCTCTCCTTAACGCCGATTGTAAACTTGACACCAAGATGCTATCTAAGAGACTGGAGCCATGTCTTCCCCTGTTGGTCAACCCAGATCAGACTGCCTCATAATGAACAGATCTCAGAAGGACTGTTGATATAATTCACCTTGCTAACAAAAACAAAATGCCCAGCGTTGCAGTCTCCCTTGACGCCGAAAAAGGCTTTGATATGGTTGAATGGCCATATCTCTTTCGTGTCAGGCAAAAGTTTGGTTTAGTCGCTGGGTTTGTAAATTTGATAAACTCACTCTACAAATCTCCTAAAGCTATAATTGCTACCAATGGGATTACTTCCTCCATTTTCCCTCTCTATAGGGGGAACAGACAAGGTTGCCCAATTAGCCCCCACCTCTTCGCCCTCGCCATCAAACTGTTGGCTGAGGCCATTAGAACGTGCCCTGACATACATGGCTTTGGGGTGGGCCCCCATACCCATAAACTATCACTCTTTGCGGACGACCTTATCTTATTTCTAACGAACCCAGAACATTCCCTCTCTCTCTCACTCACAGATCATTCTACGGTGTTATAGTTCTTTCTCTGGATATAAGGTCAATTTACCGTTGTCTGTCTTTGACCATCACACCATCAAGCATAAGTTTCCTTTTAGATGGTTGCCTATGGGCTTCACATATTTGGGCATAATGGTGGATGGTAACCTGAACAACCTCAATCTGGCCAGCTTGTTGCAAAAGGTGTAGGGTGACCTATGTAAATGGATGGACTTGCCTCTCACTCTACTGGGTAGAAGTAATATAATTAAAATGAATGTCCTGCCCAGATTTCTATATTTGTTTTTCATCTCTCCCTATCCCTGTGCCCAGAGCATTCTTTTTCTCTCTCGGCAAGCTGACCAGACGGTTTATCTGGCACGGCAAAACCCCTAGGGTTATCCTGGATGAACTGACCCTTGATTACGGTCAAGGGGGCTTAAACCTCCCCAATTTCAGAATGTACTACTGGGCTGCGCAGTCTAGATTTCTGGCTCAGAGGTTTGACAATGGTCCTTCTCCCTCATGGTTGAACATTGAAAAGTTTGAGGTAAATGAGGACACTGGGGCAGAATTGTTTTAAAAATGGGACAGGAAATCTATAAAAACCATCACAGAGCACCCTTTAATCATACATTCTGTCCTGGCATGGTGTAAACTGTATGAGCTGTTCAGACGAGGGGGATTCCTTTCCCCTAAAACCCCTTTATGGAACAATAGATTGATTCCTATGTTTTTCCTGAATAGTAACTTAAGACCATGGTCTGATAAGGGACTCACTCTTCTGGAACATTGTTATGAGGAGGGAGTTCTCATGTCTTTTGATCAGCTGAAACAGAAATACCACTTGTCTAACAGGGACTTCTTTAGTTGCCTACAACAACAACATTTTATTAGGGTGACTCTCAAGGGACAATGGAACCTACCTAAGATGTCACCTATTGAACAACTCTGCCACGCAGACCAACCACTGTTCAAGACCATTTCCCGTGTATACGATGCTCTTATGTCAGGACTAACACTGCCTGGGCTAGATAAACCCTGACTTAGATGGGAAAAAGATCTGGGTATTGATCTTGATGAGGGACTATGGAGTGACCTTTGCAGGGATGATGTTACATCCACATTGAACTCCAGATACAGACTGATCCAGTTCAATGTCATCCATCAGCTCTATATCACCCCATCTAGACTGCACAAGTTCAACCCTGATATATCCTCTCTATGTTTGAGATGTGGCTCAGATGAAGGAACATTCCTCCATTCCACACACACATCAACAAGGTCGCTCAAGATCTACTGTGAAATGTATACACACGCACGAACACACACACAGTCTTGTACAGCTAACCTTATGGGGACACACATTTCAATTTTCACTAACCACTAAGCATAAACCTAACCTAAACACTAACCCATTCTCTTACCGTTACCCTAACCTTAACCTTAACCCTAACCTTAACCCAAAAACATAACCTTAAACCCTAATATTAAACCTAACCCTAGCCTTAATACCAAACTCTAGCTCCTAACCCTTAATGTAATTCTAACCCTAATTCTAACACTAATTCTAACCTTAATCCTAAACACCCTAGAAATACCATTTGACCTTGTCCCCAGCTGGTTGATTTTTTTTTTTGTGTTACTTCTGGTCTCCACAAGACCACAAGAATAATTTAAGACGTCCACACACACAAACGCACACACAAACGCACACGCACACACACACAAAACCGGGTTGCTCAAAATCGACTGTGAGCAGAATGTCTGGAGATGACTTTTAAACCGGCCACTAGGGTCAACGGTGAGTGCTATATCCATCAAGTAGGCTTGGGTATGCCCCTCCCAAGATCACATATTCAATCCCAGTACTAGACACACATTTACATTTATTTTTGAACCCAAACCTTAAAGGTCCAATGAAGCCGTATCTATCAAATCATTTCTGGGTAACAACTAAGTACTTTACAATGATTGTTTTCACACACTCGCATACACACACACACACACACACACACACACACACACACACACACACACACACACACACACACACACACACACACACACACACACACACACACACACACACACACACACACACACACACATATACACACACACACACACACACACACATACACACACACACACACACACACACATATACACACATACACACATACACACTCGCATACACACACACACACACACACACACACACACACACACACACACACACACACACACACACACACACACACACACACACACACACACACATACACACAAACACCATGATGGGCGTGTGTGTGACATGATAAACTGTAATGTGTTAAGATGAATTTGTTTCTCCTTCAGCCCTCTTTCCCATCTTCCTCTCTCCATCAGCACCTTTTCTGCACCTGCTTCACTGTGTGTGTGTGTGTGTGTGTGTGAGTGCGTGTGCGTATGCGTGCGTGCGTGCGTGTGTGTGTGTGTGCATGAGTGCGCTTGTGTGTATGCGCATTCAGCTGGTGTGTGTTCTGCTCTGCTGCTCTGTAATGACCTCCGAGACCTAAAGAGATGATGGGAGAGCAGTTGGACACACACACATGCACATCACACACCTCACATCCCAGTTATGTTTAATCTGATTACAAAACAACTGTAACTGTAATCACTTACGTTACCAGCTAAAATATTCAGGTAGCAGATTATTTTGACAAACTAGAAAATTCATTATTATTATGAAATCTGAAAGGATGTTTTTTTGGGGGGTGGGGGGGGGGCTTTAATATTGCAGATATATTGTAGTTTCCATCAATGTAATTGTCTCCATAATTTCCAATCCCCCATAGTTTATTTTTGTAAATTTACACAGTTGAAGTCTGAAGTTTACAGACACTTAGGTTGGAGTCATTAAATCTCGTCTTTCAACCACTCCACACATTTCTTGCTAAGAAACTAAAGTTTTGGCAAGTCTGTTAGGACATCTACTTCTACTAGTAATTTTTCCAACAATCGCTTACGAACAGATTACTTATTTTAGAATTCACTGTATCACAATTCCAGTGGGTCAGAAGTTTACATACACTAAGTTGACTGTGCCTTTAAACAGCTTGGAAAATTCCACAATATTATGTCATGGCTTTAGAAGCTTCTGATAGGCTAATTGACATCATTTGAGTATATTGAAGGTGTACCTGTGGATGTATTTCAAGGCCTACCTTCAAACTCAGTGACTCTTTGCTTGACATCATGGGAAAAACAAAGAAATCGGCCAAGACCTCAGAAAACAAATTGTAGACCTCCACAAGTCTGGTTCATCCTTGGGAGCAATTTCCAAATGCCTGAAGGTACCACTTTCATCGGTACAAACAATAGTACTCAAGTATAAAATCCATGGGACCACGCAGCCATCATACCGCTCAGGAAGGAGACGCATTCTGTCTCCTAGAGATGAACGTTCTTCGGTGCGAAAGTGCAAATCAATTCCAGACAACAGCAAAGGACCTTATGAAGATACTGGAGGAAACAGATATAAAAGTATTTATATTCCCAGTAAAACAAGTCCTATATCGACATAACCCTGAAAGGACGCTCAGCAAGGAAGAAGCCACTGCTCCAAAACCGCCAGAAAAAAGCCAGACTACTGTTTGCAACTGCAACTGCACATGGGGTCAAAGATCATACTTTTTGGAGAAATATCCTCTGGTCTGATGACACAAAAATAGAACTGTTTGGCCATAATTACCATTGTTATGTTTGGAGGAAAAAGAGGGAGGCTTGCAAGTCGAAGAATACCATCCCAACTGTGAAGCACGGAGGTGGCAGCATCATGTTGTGGGGGTGCTTTGCTGCAGGAGGGACTGGTGCACTTCTCAAAATAGATGGCTCATGAGGAATGGAAAAATATGTAGATATATTGAAGCAGCATCTTAAGACATCAGTCAGGAATTTAAAGATTGGTCACAAATGGGTCTTCCAAATGGACAATAACCCCAAGCATACTTGCAAAGTTGTGGCAAAATGGCTTAAGGACATCAAAGTCAAGGTACTGGGCATCACAAAGCCCTGACCTCAATCCTATAGAAAATTTGTGGGCAGAACTGAAAAAGCGTGTGTGCGCAAAGAGGCCTACAAACCTGACTCAGTATATTTTATGTCTTTTGCTTGTTTTTAGTTCCACCTTTTAGTTACCGTCCGTCCCCCCCTCCAATCTATCTCTGAACACTATCCAGTTTTGATTTCTATTTGCCATATATTGTTCTGTGATGTCTCACAAAAGTTCTGAACCCTTCTATTCTAGTTTCTACAGATTGTAAAATAAAGATAAGCATTTTTGCTATAAGTATTATTATATTTTTGATTGATTGACAATGACTTTTCAAATCACCCAATATGAAAGGATTTTTGTGAAAAATTACATTGACACATTTCTGTTTCTAAAGTTTAAAAGTTTGTTCCTCCTGAGCACAATGATGACACACCAAATGTGTCCGTCTTTTTCTAAAGCCTCTTAAGAGGAAAGTAATCCAAAAGTAACTGGATTACATTACTGAGTTTGGGTAATGCAAAAATGACTGATTATAATTTTGGACAGGTAACTAGTAACTGTAACATATTACAGAAAGTAACCTACCCAACCCTGCACACCTGCAGGCACACTTGCATTGGCAGTACAAAGGGAGGTTATGGACAACCCAATATATGACATGTAGCAGACGCTTTTATCAAACCCACAATCCTGGTGTTGCAAGCACTGTGCTCGACCAACTGAGCCACACCGGTTCCCAAGTGCCCTTTAAGTCTGCCCACGTATATGCCTGGACTTCATCCATTAAACATCAGAAGAGAAGGAAAGGGGGAAGGAAAGAGGGAAAGAAGAAGAGAGTAGGCGATGGACTTGAAAACATCTGAAGATTGATGGGTTGCATAGAAAAAAACAGATGATAAATCCAACATTCCTATTTGAGCAGAGCAGGGCAGAGCCAGAAGAATCTCTGAATCATATCCTTGTTTTGACTTCAAAACCATCTGGCCCTGTAAATGATTTAAGAAACCTAGATCAGATTTTATACAACAAGTTTGTGGATGTATACGCATAAATGCATAAAAACACATATCTGGGCGTACACATGCACACACAGAGACACGTACATGTGCACACACATTGCTGAAACTAGAGAAGCAAGATGCGATGCTCTCTCCAGAGAGAGAGAAGAGAGAAAGGGACGGAGAGGGAGAGGGAGAGAGAGAGAGGGAGAGAGAGAGGGGGAAAGGGAGAGGGGGAGGCAGAGAGAGAGAGAGAGAGAGAGGGAGAGAGGGGGAGAGGGCGAGGCAGAGGGAGAGAGAGAGAGAGGGAGAGGGGGAAAGAGACGGAGAGGGAGAGAGAGAGAGAGGGGAAAGGGAGAGGGCGAGGCAGAGGGAGAGGTCACTGAGAAGAGAAAAATGAAGACGAGAGCAAAGCAAGGGAGAGACTGAGGGTAAAAGATGTGGAGATGGGGAGAGAAAAAGAGAGGGGGAGAGAGGTAGAGGGGAGAGAGGTAGAAAGGAGAGGTAGAGGAAAGCGAGGTAGAATGGAGAGATGTGAAGAACGAGCTAGAGGGAGAGGGCTTCAGATGAAGTCAGAGAGTCAATGAAAAAGAGACAAGGAGATAAAAGGGGGGTGTGAGCAAGTGATGGAGATGGAAAGCGCAAGCAAGGGAGAGGGATGAGAAAGAGGGATGGAGAAAGGGCTTGGACAGAGAGGAATGGAGAGAGGGATAGAGAGAGAGGGATAAAGAGAGAGGAATGAGAGAGAGGGATGGAGAAAGGGTTTGGGCAGAGAGGAATGGAGAGAGGGATAGAGAGAGAGGGATATAGAGAGAGGGATGGAATGAGAGGGATGAACAGAGGGGGATGGAGAGAGGGAGGAATGGAGAGAGGGATAGAGAGAGAGGGATATAGAGAGAGGGATGGAATGAGAGGGATGAACAGAGAGGGATGGAGAGAGGGATGGAGAAAGGGCTTGGACAAAGAAGAATGGAGAGAGGGATAGAGAGAGAGGGATAAAGAGAGGGATGGAATGAGAGGGATGAACAGAGAGGGATGGAGAGAGGGATGAGAAAGAGGGATGGAGAAAGGGCTTGGACAGAGAGGAATGGAGAGAGGGATAGAGAGAGAGGGATAAAGAGAGGGATGAAATGAGAGGGATGAACAGAGAGGGATGGAGAAAGGGTTTGGGCAGAGAGGAATGGAGAGAGGGATAGAGTGAGGGATAAAGAGAGAGGGTTGGAATGAGAGGGATGAACAGAGAGGGATGGAGAGAGGGATGAACAGAGAGGAATGGAGAGAGGGATAGAGAGAGAGGAATAAAGAGAGAGGAATGGAATGAGAGGGATGAACAGAGAGGGATGGAGAGAGGGATGGAGAGAGGGATGAACAGAGAGGGATGGACAGAGAGGGGTGGAGAGAGGAATGGACAGAGAGGAATGGAGAGATGGATAGAGAGAGAGGGATAAAGAGAGAGGGATGGACAGAGAGGAATGGAGAGAGGGATAGAGAGAGAGGGATAAAGAAAGAGGGATGCACAGAGAGGGATGGAGAGAGGGATGAACAGAGAGGAATGGAGAGAGGGATAGAGAGAGAGGGATAAAGAGAGAGGAATGGAATGAGAGGGATGAACAGAGAGGCATGGAGAGAGGGATGGAGAGAGGGATGAACATAGAGGGATGGAGGGAGAGGGATGGACAGAGAGGGATGGAGGGAGAGGGATGGAATGAGAGGGATGAACAGAGAGGGATGGAGGGAGAGGGATGGACAGAGAGGGATGGAGGGAGAGGGATGGACAGAGAGGTATGAAGAGAGGGATGGACAGAGAGGAATGGAGAGAGGGATAGAGAGAGAGAGATAAAGCGAGAGGGATGGAGGGAGAGGGATGGAGAGAGGGATGGAGAGAGGGATGGAGGGAGAAGGATGGACAGAGAGGGATGGAAGGAGAGGGGGAGAGTGAGATTGGTGTGGTGGAGAGTGTGGTGGCAGGCACACACAGCTACATTATTAATATGTGAATACCCCCTGCCTTCCATTCTCCCATGCATACATACACCTAGCTCTCTACCCCGAGGGCAACTGTCACTCAAACAAGTCTGGATATATTAATTGGAGGTGGAGACGTGAGAATCCCAGAATCCTTTCTGTTTCCTCTCTGTATTCGGACTGTCTCCACAGGGCAAAGCCATCCAGGGCTACGCATTCTTTCTCTGTCAGCTTTTTCTGTGTTTGTGTTTTGCGTGCGTGTGTTTGTGTGCATGTGTGCGTGTGTGGGTGCTTGCATGTGTGTGTGTTTGGTTCTATGTCTGTTCTCTGGCTTTCTCCCCTCATCCCTCCTGTACTATATTAGAGCTGATTACATCCAATCAGAAGGCCTGATACTGGAGGGCTATTATTGGCTCAAATCACTCAATCCTCACTTGGCAATCAGAGGAAATACCTCTGTTGTTGAAGGACCAAAGAGAAGACAGGATAAATGAGAAAGAGACGAAGAGAGATATCACTCTGAGAGATAGAGGGATAGAGAGAAGGGTTTGGACCGACAGTAAGAAAGACAAAGAGATCCAACATAGCAGTTGAGGCTCCTCAAAGGAGAAAGGGGAGGACCATCCTCCTCAGCGAAATGTCATAGAAATAAAAATTGTGAAACACTCAAAAAGTTGTCCTTTTTAGATAAAACTATACGAAATATGTCACCAAATAATTGACTAAAACATACTGTTTTGGAGGGGGTTGGAGGGGGCTGGAAGGACACCATGTGCGACTGACGTGTTTTCCGCTTTCTCCTCTTAAAGTTTATGTGAATTTTGCAGCAGAACTGTATTTATTTTCAAATATTAGTTTGGTGATCCCTTGTCGTAAAATCCAAGACTACTTTGTTATCGAATGTCAGCATGTCGACAAAACATAAGGACAAAAACATGACTTTAAGAAAACCCGGCCTACAAGACCCACTCTCATCACCGCCCTCTCCTGAGTCTGTGGGCCCGGGGACTCATACTTTACCCGGGGGTGCGGCTTGGCCTGGCGGCACTGAAATCAACATTCTCAAGGCCATCAAACTACTATGCTCTGAGATAGTTGAAATGAAAACGGAGGTAGTTTCCACGATTGAGGCTCGAATACAGGAGGTTTCTGATACAATAAAAGCAGTTCTAACCATCCTGCAGAACAAGACGGTGCCAGCAATCACATCACTCAAAACAACAACTGCGTCACACACTACAACGATCGCAGCACTGGAGAACTCCGCTACCAATGTCTTCGATTTAACTTCATGTCTGGAGGCTGACGTGAAACGCCTAGCTGCGGATTTGAAAAAGGTGAAGGAGAGCTGTGTGAGTTTAGAGGGATTCTCTCGCTGCTAAAACATGAGACTTGTATCGGTCCCAGAGTCAGCGGAATTGCCTCGCGCCACGGATTTTGTTTCTGGGCTGCTGAAGGATGTTCTTGCCTTAGATGAGAAGCCCCTGATTGATCGTGCCCACCGGTCGCTGAGCCCAAAGCCCCGGGATGGTGAGAGGCCCTGTGACATATTTCTTCTAATGGATTTTTTCCGTGAGAAGATGGAGATTTTCCGACAAGCCCGCAATACCACTCTGAGCTTTCAAGGACAGAGCTTCTCCATCTACCAGGACTACTCCCCCACTGTTTCCAGGCAGCTCGCAGCTTCCGGACAGGCCAAACGACTACTACAGGACCATCCAGGTGTGAAGTATGGACTGCGATTCCCGGCCGTTTATTGCTATCTCAAGATGGTAAAGATTACACATTTGAGTCTCCGGATGAGGTTATGGCTCACATTCAACGTCACATCAAGAAGTCTTGAACTTGCTCATAGATCAGCAACTGTTGCTTGCGAACTGTGCCCACCTGTGGTACAATTCTGTTTAGTTTTTAACTTGTAAAGTTGCGGAGTTGGCGAACCCATTCAGGCTTATTTGATGTGATCTAATGTTTTGATCATCTAGTGTGCTTGCCTTACAAGCTTTCAGTCATTTTAAGGTTTTACTTAACTCCTTTGTTTCTAGGCTGTCTCTTTCACCTATTCAGTTTGTTTACATAGTGTCTCAGTGACTCAAAATATTGTTGGTTATTTGTTTACTGCATCCGTTTGCACAGACCCAGTAAACAGACCCAGTCGTCACTTCAATTTTAAAGGTTTTGAGCGGGGGGGGGGGGGGGGGGGGGGTTGAATTGTTCAGTTCTAATGTTGTCATTCTGTCTTTTTAGTTTTTTTTCTGTACTTTTCCCAAACATCTACCACCGTACATTATTATTCTGAGACAAGTTATTCTGGGGGTTTTGGGTGCTCATTGCTTTTCCATTCTATGCTCTAATGACAGGGTTGAATAACGGGAATACCCAAGGTGGCTGAACATCAAAGGGGTTAACAACCCTGTGAAGCGTAAGAGGGTGTTGACACACTTAAAGGATTTGAATGGAAATGCTGCATTTCTAGAAGAGACTCACTTGAGGACTGGTGAGCATTTTAGGATGCGTAGGGACTGGGTTGGTCAAGTGTTCCACTCTAACTTTCATAGTAAATCAAGAGGTGCTGCCATTTTGGTTGATAAATCTACTCCCTTTGTAGTTTCTGAGGTTATTGCTGATCCTAAGGGATGATATGTCATAGTAACCGGTAAACTGTTTTCTACCCCTCTTGTTTTGGCTAGTGTTTATGCTCCCAATTGGGATGACACAAGTTTCATTTCTTCCTTTTTGTCTGCTATACCCAATTTAGATTCTCATTTGTTGATTTTAGGCGGTGATTTTAACTGTACAATGTCCCCAGTTCTTGACAAGTCCTCATGAAGAACTACAGGCCATCTAAATGTGCCCTACTTATTCAATCTTTTCTTCAGAAATATGCTATGTGTGAGGCCTGGCGTTTCCTACACCCTACAGATAGACAGTAATCCTTTTATTCTCATGTTCATCAAACATACTCCCCCATTGATTACTTCTTCTTGGATAAAAAAAACTTCTGCCTAACCTTCAGCGATGTACTTACGAGAGTATTGTTATTTCTGACCATTCACCATTAGTGCTTGAGTTAGAGTTTCCCCAGCGACCTCCTATGTATTATCAATGGCGTCTTAACCCCATTTGACTCTCAGATAAGGAGTTTGTCAAATTCATTTCTTCTGAAATCACCTTATTCCTAGAAACTAATTCAACACCAGGTATGTCCTGCTCTACCATATGGGAGTCTCTCAAAGCATACTTATGTGGCCAAATAATTTCTTAGATAGCCAACCAAAACAAAGTTCGCTCTCAGCGAATTCGGGACCTGAGCGAATCCATAGCCACATTGGATGAGAAGTATGCTACGGATCCTTCCTCTTATCTACATAAAGAGTGCCAACCTCTCCAATCTGAATTTGATGAGCTTTCTACCAGGCAAGCTGAACAGTTACTCTTGCAAGCTCAATACAAAGTCTATGAACAAGGCGACAAGGCCAGTAAACTCCTTGCACATCAGACCCGTAAATCTGAGGCCTCACATTTAATCCCACAAATAAGGGCCCCGTCTGGTGCCACCACAGTTATACATAAAGAGATCAATGATCAATTCAAACAATTGTACTCTGAGCTATACACCTCTGAATCCCCTCAAGACCCTTTGCTGATTGATTCATTCTTTAACCTCACTAGGGTAGGGGGCAGCATTCGGAATTTTGGATGAAAAGCGTGCCCAAAGTAAATTTGGATAGAAAACACTCCAAAATTTCCAAAACTGTTAAAATAATGTCTGTAAGTATAACAGAACTGATATGGCAGGCGAAAACCTGAGGAAAATCAATCCTTGAAGTGCTTTTATTTTGAAATGGTTTGTTTCCATTGAAAGCCTATCCACCAAACAAAGACTTATGACGCAGTTCACGATCCCTATGGCTTCTTCTTCATGTGGCCAGTCCCTATGGCTTCTTCTACAAGTGGCCAGTCCCTATGGCTTCTTCTACAAGTGGACAGTCTTTAGGCATTGGTTCATGCTTTTACTCCGAAAAATAAGTGAGAAACACCATGTTCAATGAGTGGACAGCGGACATTTCCAGACATGAGTCCAGCGCGTGACCGGGAGCGCACATTTCTTGTTTTTCTTTTCTATTGACAAAGCTTTTGTCTGGTTGAAATATGATCGACTATTTATGACAAAATAAACTCAGGTTTGATTATAAATATCGTTTGACATGTTTCTACAAACTTTTTTTCTGTTGTGACCGCGCTTTGTTCCAATGGGTTACTGAACAAAACGGACTAACACAACGGAGGTTTTTGAATATAAAGAGGGACTTTTTCGAACAAAACAAACATTTCTAGTGTAACATGGAGTCTTGGGAGTGCAATCATATGAAGATCATCAAAGGTAAGTGATTCATTTTATCGCTATTTCTGACTTGTTACTCGTCTACTTGGCTGGTTACTGTTTGTAATGATTTGTCTGCTGGGAGCTGTTCTCAGATAATCGCATGGTTTGCTTTTGCTGTAAAGTCTTTTTGAAATCTGACATCATGGTTGGATTAACAAGAAGTTAATATTTTAAAAGATGTGTAACACTTGTATGTTTCATGAATTCATATAATGAGTATTTCTGTTTTTGAATTTGGCGCTCTGCAATTTCACTGGATGTTGGCCAGGTTGGATGGTAGCATCCCACACCCCCTAGAGAGGTTAATGGCTTGATATGCCTTCAATTGATACAGACTCCCATGACTGTCTAGAAGAAGAATTTACACCTGAGGAGATTGCAACAGCAGTGTCCGCAATGAAACGTGGTAAATCACCGGGTCCGGACGGTTTTCCAACCAAATTTTACAGGACATTTTCTGGTCTGCTTTGCCCATTCTTGTCTCGATTATTTGCAGAGTGCCTTACTACCTCAAAGCTACCGGCTAGTCTGTATCCGGCTTCAATTTCATTACTATAAAAGAAAAACAAAGATCCCCTGGAATGTGGATCCTAACGCCCAATCTCGCTTTTAAACTGTGATTACAAAATCCTAGCCAAGCTTTTAGCCATCTGTATGGAAGGCTCGCAGCACCAAGTAATACACTCTGACCAGACTGGCTTTGAAAGAAATAGGCATTTGTTTTTCAATATTAGGCGCCTTATGAATATACTGCACTCCCCAGCGTCGGGGGACCTGGAGGTGGTGCTCTCAATTGATGCGGAAAAAGCTTTTGACCGCTTTGAGTGGGACTACCTAACAGCTGCCCTTTATAGATTTGGCTGTGGCCCCAAATTCATTGCGCGGATAAAGATTCTTTGTTTTTCCCCCATGGCTTCGGTACGGACTAACAACTTGTCCTCTGACTATTTTCCCTTGCACCGCGGATCCAGACAGGGTTGTCCACTCTCCCCTTGTTGTTTGCTTTGGCAATCGAGCCTCTCGCCATTGCACTACGCTCTAATGATGCCATTCAAGGAATAATCAGGAAGGGCTTAGAGCAGAAAGTCTCGCTATATGCTGACGATCTCCTTTTGTTTATCTCTAACCCTGATACCTCATTGCCACATGCCTTATCTGTTCTTAAAAAGTTTGGATCAATCTCATGGGAATCTAGGCAAGAGTGAGCTTTTTCCTGCAATTAAGGCTGCTTTAAAGTGTTGTTTTACAAGTATTCAGTTTATGATTGTCCGGGATCAATTCACCTACTTGGGAGTTAAAGTGACAAGGAAATATTCAAATTTGTTTCAGGAAAACTTTGTTGCTCTAGCAGACAGTTTGAAGCAATCTTTTACTTTTTGGATTTCGCAACCTCTTTCTCTTATCGGAAGGATTACTGTCATTAAAATGAATGTTTTGCCCAAATGTTTATATTTATTTCAATGTTAACCCATTTTTATTCCAAACCCTTTTTTTAATTCACTGGATCAAACATTCATGTATTTTATTTGGGATGGCAAGGTACCATGGATTGGTAGAACACATTTACAGAAGCCTAAGGCATTGGGGGGTTTAGATCTACCAATTTTTCAGACATACTATTGGGCTGCAAATTTCAGAGCCCTTTTGTACTGGCTGCAGACTGATCCTACTGGCCCAAGACCACTCTGGGTCCAGATGGAGTCTGAATCATGTAAACCTGCTGTACTTTCTTCTGTGTTGTGCTCGTCTCTCCCAGTGTCCATAGGCAAAAGGTGTGTCAACCCAATTGTAAAGCAGTCTCTTAAAATTTGGAATCAGTTCCGTTTAGCCTTTAGCCTCCTAGGCTTTTCTCTAATCAGGCCCAGTCAATCAGAACATTTTATTTCCTCCTTCTTTGAATGATGGGGCTTTTGCCATCTGGCACTCACTAGGCCTCTCCTCAATAGCCCAATTATTCTTTGATGATACATTTGCATCTTTTGCTCAGCTACAGGAAGAGTTCAACCTCCCCCAATCCCACTTTTTCCGCTATCTCCAGACTAGGAACTTTGTCAGAGCTAACACACCTGAATTTCCCCATAGGCCTGCGAATACAGCTATAGAGAGCATCTTTGAGCTGAACAAGCTTCCTAGGGGCTCAATTTCAGATGTATATGCAATCATTAATGACTTAAAGAACCCTTCTTTGGTGCCTTTAAAGACTCGATGGGAAAAGGATTTGGGGGAGGAACTTGGGGAAGACACTTGGGAATCTGTGCTGCACGTCCTCTTTTAGCACTAGACACAGCCTCATTTAATTCAAGGTGTTACATTTTGTTCACGCTTACATAGAATGATTATAATTAATTTAATTTTAATTTTAAAGCATTGTAAACTTTTTATTTTTGGTCCAGTGGATGGTCGGTCTGTGGCCGTTACAGTCTGTGAGTGGTTGCATTTCTCGACCCCTATCCCTTGACAGTTTACAGCAGGGGTGTCAAAGTCAAATGGACGGAGGGCCAAATAAAAAAATCAGCTACAAGACGAGGGCCGGACTGTTCGAATGTTCATTGAAAATTTTTTAAATGACGCATATAGTCTAGTGAACCTAATTGAACCTACTGAAAACCTAACAAATATATTACAATATGATCAGATAAATAAAGCAATATTTTCTTATGGCTCTGTCAGTAATCTTTAATTTTCAACAGACACAAAAGACAAATTTCCTTTATATAAATATCCCCATAACATGAACATTAAATGAAAGAAACCGGTATTCAAGGCACCATCAGTAGACTATATTTTCTATTTTAGCAAAAGTGGGCTAAATTTACTTCAAAGAAAAAACAATAATAGCAATTTTCTATCATCCACTCAACTGAAATATTTTTAAAATATAATTGGATTGAAATACAAAAAAATAAAGTGCAAAAATCTATTAATCAAAAACAACACTTTGTTTAAGGAGAAGTAACATGCAGTGAAAACAAATATTAAATTTTAACTTTTAAACTTGAACTGAGTAAAAACTCTAAATATGTGATTGCACAGTAATGTTCACTTGTTTGAGGTTGAGGGTGATACTTGGTGGTGTCCCATCTTTTCCACAAGTTCATCAATGTTCGGGGTAAGGCTCTGAGCTGAAGAAATCCTCAGAATTGAGTGGAGGTGTTCAGCAGTAAGTCGACTTCTGTGTGATGTTTTGTTCAGGTTCATCAAAGAAAACAGTTGTTCACACAGGTATGTGCTGCCAAACATAGACAACGTTTGAGCAGCCTGGATGCGCAGCTGGGGCATTGTGCCGGGGAGGAAACGGGCGAACTCCGCAGCACCCACTGCCGCATATTTTGCCCTCAGTGCATCATTGCATTGGAGGTCAATCAACTCCATTTGGAGGTTTGGTGGTGAGCTTTCCACGTCAACAGCAAATGGGTTACCGAGCAGTTCCAACCTGCTTTTTTGTGCTTCAAAGTCAGCAAATCGGCGTCGAAAGTCAGCGGCAAGCATACCTATTTTATCAGCCAACTGTGTGCTCGGGAACGCACTGGTAGAGAGCTTCTCTTTCATGGTCTGGCAGCTGGGAAAGTGGCTCAAATTTTCTTTCCGCATCTGCGTCTCCCACAGAGTCAGTTTGGTTTTAAATGCCTTCACTGTACTGTACATATCAGAGATGACACGATCCCGACCCTGCAGCTGCAAGTTTATTGCATTCAGATGACTCGTAATGTCACACAGAAAAGCCATTTCACACAGAAACATTTCGTCTCGGAGTTGTGTTGTGTCTTTCCCTTTGCTGTCCAAGAACAGACAAATCTCCTCACGAAGCTCGAAACATCTTTGAAGCACCTTTCCCTGGCTTAGCCATCGCACCTCTGTGTGATAAGGCAAATCACCATGCTCCGTTTCTAACTCCGTCAGAAATGCCTTGAACTGGCGGTGATTCAAACCTTTGGCTCTGATAAAGTTAACTGTGCGCGTGATGATGCTCATTACATGCTCCATTTTCAAGGCTTTACCGCACAACGCTTCCTGGTGTATGATACAATGATAAGCTGTCAGCTCACCTGTCGCGTTTTCCTCTTGCATCTTTTCCCGTATCTTCGCCACCAGTCCGCTCCTGTGTCCACACATCGCAGGTGCTCCGTCGGTTGTCAAACCCACGAGTTTTTCCCAAGGCAGCTCCATCTCATTTACACATCTTGACATCTCTTCATACAAATCATGCCCCGTAGTTGTGCCATGCATAGGACGTAAAGCCAAAAACTCCTCTGTCACGCTTAGGTTGGAGTCCACTCCGCGGATGAAAATTGACAACTGGGCAATGTCAGAAATGTCGGTGCTCTCATCCACAGCCAAGGAATATGCAATAAAATCTTTTCCCTTTTTCACAAGCTGCTCTTTTAGATTGATGGACAACTGGTCTACTCTCTCGGCAATGGTGTTTCTGCTCAGACTCACATTTAAAAAGAGTTGCCTTTTTTCTGGGCAAACTTCGTCACAAACTTTAATCATGCAGTTTTTGATGAAATCCCCCTCCGTAAATGGCCGGGCTGATTTAGCGATCTCTTCTGCCAAAATAAAACTGGCCTTGACAGCAGCCTGGCCTTGTGATTTGGCTTTTTTGAACAGAGCCTGTCGAGATTTGAGGCCTCGTTTTAATTCCTCTGCCTTTTGTAGCCTTTGTTCCATGTCCATATTCTTGTTTTTGTCCGCGTGTTTCGTTTCATAATGTCGTCTCAGATTATACTCTTTCAGTACCGCCACACTTTCTCCACACAGAAGACACACAGGTTTTCCAGCTACCTTCGTGAACATATACTCCGACTCCCACCTTGTTTGAAACCCCCGGTTCTCAGTATCCACCTTCCGTTTTGCCATTTTTGATGGGTATCTGAAAGTTAATTTTACTGTGATGCTGACGACTGCTGTGCCAATAAATATTGAAATGAAGCAGCCTACTGCTCGGTGCGTCACCTTTGCATTGTGGGAAATGTAGTATTGGTGCGTGTAAAAGATCTGCGGGCTGCCGGCTTGCTGCGGGCCGGTTCTAATAATAAATCAAGATCATCCCAGGGGCCGTAAAAAACCTTCTTGCGGGCCGGATGTGGCCCGCGGGCCTTGACTCTGACATATGTGGTTTACAGGAACAATGTTGAGGTGTTTGCTCTGTCCCTGTACTATAGATTGCCCTTTAACCTTTGTAGCCTTCTGCCTGGTGTGTTTAACTTGTCTAAAGTGTGGTATCTTTAAAGCAATTTTTTTATTTTTTATTATTAGATTTTTTTCTAAATGAGTATATCATTTATATTGCTTTGTGTTGTCTTGTGTGTGTAAAACTGAATAAACAGAGTTTTCAACAAAGAAAAACATGCTGTTTTGCAATGAAGATCTATAGCAACTTCAACAGCACTCTCTGGGGTAGCACAATGATGTAGCTGGAGGACAGCTAGCTTCTGTCCTGCTCTGGGTACATTGACTTAAATATAAAACCTAGGAGGCTGGTAGGCCTCACCCCCTTCCATAGACCTACATGGAAATTATGACCACTTCCGGAGGACAACCTCTAACCAATCAAAGCTTTTGCAGTATGAACTGTTGTCCATCCAATCATAGGATTAGGATCAGAGAATTAACCAAGTGTGTTGTATTGGGAGTGTGCCACAGAGCATTATGGGTGAGTTCTATGTGTTGAGAAGCTTGGTGAGTTGGTGACATTGTTGGATAGAGATTGAAAAATTATAGTTCAGTATTTTTGGGATATTATTCAATTCAAAACTAGTTTCTTCAAATTAGAGAAGACAGAGGAGGTAGATTACAAATAGTTTTCTTGGTTTTAGAACTTTATTTTTGTGTCCAGTTAGTGCAATTTATTTCAATTTACCTTGCTTACGTCCGTAGCAAGGAGAAGTATCTAGCAATTTTTGTTGAGTTTTTGTTGAAGAGCCCCTTTCATTCACTTTCATACACAGAAAAGGTGCAAATTAAAACTAAGGATTGACCTCTGCCTGTTTATTGAAGAAGGATGAAAAGGTGAGGGGGTTCACTACCAATTGGTATCAAAAGTATAGCTGGTTAACAGGGAGCCTTTCATCAAGCCACCTGTATTGCTGGCCTTTTTGGAAAGTCTGACCATGGGCGAAGAGGGCTACAGTGACCTGAAGTGGTCCTTCAGCTAAACGGCAAAACAAAAGAAGGGAACATATAAATAACCACATCAGATTCAAGCTTCTGGGAAAAAGCCGCATCGATCATGACGAAGGTCTACGTATTCACTCTGGAAAACACGAGTGAGTAGGAAGAAGCACTAAAAGGTTAATCTCTCCCTACATTATCTCCATCTCTTTCTGTAGCTACATATGTAGGATCTTAATGTTACCCAGTTTGCTACAGCAGGAAACTAATCCTGGTGCGGCAGGCAGCCTAGTGGATAGAGCATTCGGCCGGAAATCAAAAGGTTGCTGGATCAAATCCCTGAGCTGACAAGGTAAAAAACAATATTTTTGCTCCTGAACAAGGCAGGTGTTCTTCAGTAGGCTGTCATTGTAAGAATTTGTTTGTAACTGACATGCCTAGTTAAATAAAATGTACATTTTTTAAATATCCAACAGCAACAGGACATGTTAATTATTATCTACACAATTTTGTAGGGGTTGATAAATTTTTTATACAAGTCTGACATTTCAAAGTGGAAATGTCTAAACTTCAGAAGCAGTTTTAACCCTTAAATACGGTGCAGGAAAGTTGTCCTGCAACAGAGTGATCAAATTAAGTCTTTGGGCTAGGCGTGCCTCAAGCGACCCACCTCGACAACATCTGGTGAAATTGCAGAGCGCCAAATTCAAATGACAGAAATCGTAATATTAAACTTACTTACTTAATATTAAAAATACAAGTGTCAAACATTATTTAAAAGATAAACTTTGTGTTAATCCAGCCGTGTCGTCAGATTTCAAAAAGGCTTTACGGCAAAAGCACACCATGCGATTATCTGAGGACAGCGCCCCGCCTACAGATGCATTAAAAACATTTTCCAACCAAGCAGATGTATCGTGAAAGTCAGAAATAGCGCTAAAAAAAGCAAGGGTCCCTGTTACATAACAAATTGTTCTTTATATCCCCAAAAAGTATGTTTATTTGGCGCGCTTCATTCAATTATCCGTTTTCCCCTCGTTCCATATGCATACAAAATTAATCCCAAACATTACCAATATACTTGGTCCACACATGTCAAACAACGTTCCTAATCAATCCTCAGGTACCCTAACATGTAAATAAACTATAAAATTGAAGTGCTCGCCCTCACCGGAGCGCATCACAATCATTTTTCAACCAAGCAGATGCATCACGAAAGTCAGAAATAGCGATAAAATAAATTGCTTATCTTTGAAGATCTTCAACTTTTTGCAATCCCAAATGTCCCAGTTACACAATGAATGGTCGTTTTGTTCGATAAAGTCCTTCTTTATATCCCCAAAAACTCAGTTTAGCTGGCGTGCTTGATTTAACAATCCATCGGTTTCCCTCCATCAAAATGCATACAAAATGAATCCCAAACGTTACCAATAAACTTCTCCAAACAAGTCAAACTACGTTTATAATCAAACCTCAGGTACCCTAATATCTAAATCAACAATACAAATTAAGATGGACATTCATTATTGTCATTACCGGTGATAAACAACAAAGTACACGTATTCGCCAGTACACGTAACAAACACTACAGCCAAAATGGGAGCCACTTAGAACAACTACAAATTCTAGCTCATTTTTCCAAAAACAAGTCTGTAACTCTTTCTAAAGACTGTTGACATCTAGTGGAAGCCCTATGAACTGCAATCTGGGAGGTTTACCATTCATATTAAATATGACAGTCATAGGAATCAATCGTGGGCTGAATTGTTCTTTTTTTTCTGGATCGTTTGTCCTCGGGTTTTTGCCTGCCATATCAGTTATGTTACACTCACAGACATTATTTTAACAGTTTTGGAAACTGTAGAGTGTTTCCTATCCACATCTACCAATTATATGCATACTTTGGGCATGCTTTTCATCCAAAAGTCTGATTGCTGCCCCCTACCCTAGTGAGGTTAAATAATGAATCAATCAGCAAAGGGTCTTGAGGGGATTCAGAGGCGTACAGCTCAGAGTACAATTGTTTGAATTGATCATTGATCTCTTTATGTATAACTGTGGTGGCATCAGATGGGGTCCTTATTTGTGGGATTAAACGTGAGGCCTCAGATTTACGGATCTGATGTGCAAGGAGTTTATATGCATATTTTAGCTTCTGGGCCTGAGTAACAGGCAGTTTACTTTGGGCATGCTTGACATCCACACGTAAAAATAATACTCCCTAGCCAAAAGAGGGTAACTGCTCTAGGGTAGGGGCAGCATTCGGAATTTTGGATGAAAAGCATGCCCAAATTAAACGGCTTGCTACTTGGGCCCAGAAGATACGATATGCATATAACTGGTAGATTTGGATAGAAAACTCTAACGTTTCAAAAACTGTTAAAATAGTGTCTGTGAGTATAACAGAACTGATTTAGCAGGTGAAAAACCTGAGAAAAATCCATTCAGGAAGAAGTTTCTGTTTTGTTTTTGTAGTTTTCTATTCAATGCCATTACAGTATCCAATGACTTAGGACTCCATTTGCAATTCCTATGCCTTCCACTAGATGTCAACAGTGTTTAGAAATCGTTTCAGGCTTGTATTCTTATAAATGAGGGAGTAAGACCAGTCTGAACGAGTGGACTTTTCCACTTTTTTATGCGCATGTTCATTTCTTGTTTACCTTTTATATTGACAACGTTATTGTCCAGTTGAAATATTATAGATCATTTAGGCTAAAAAACAACCTGAGGATTGAATATAAACATCGTTTGACATGTTTCTATGAACTTTACGGATACAATTTAGATTTTTTTGTCTGTGTTTTGACTGTGTTTGAGCCTGTGGATTATTGAAGAAAACACGGATATAAAGAGACTTCATCGAACAAAAGGAACATTTATTGAGTAAATGAATGTCTTCTGATTGCCACCATATGAAGATCATCAAAGGTAAGGGATTAATTTTATCTCTATTTCTGAGTTTTGTAATGCTTCTGCTTGGCTGGTTACTGTTTGTAATAATTTGTCAACTGGGCTATGTTCTGGGCTAGGTATGTTCTGGGCTAGGTATGCTTTCGCCGAAAAGCATTTTTTAAATATGACACTGTGGTTGGTTTAACAAGAAGTTCATCTTTAAACCTATGTAAAATAAGTTTTGTTTTCTGAATTTTTATAATGGGCATTTCTGTAATTGAATTTGGCACTCTGCAATCTCACTGGATGTTGGCCAGATGGGACACTAGCGTCCCACGTACCCTAGAGAAGTTAATATCCTACGTCTGTTTCTCTTCCACTGACCTTCACTTTTGTTAATCCAAAACTTTTACTTTGCAGAGCATATAAATTACCTTGTCTATGGATACAAACATTGCCTGGATCTCTCTCTTTGTATTCTAGCTGTCTTCCTTTTCAACCACATCTCATCCTATTTCAGTCTGTCTTTTTACCCTTCCTCAATCCCCCCTCTGTCTCTCTCCCTCTCACTTTACCAATCTCCCTCCCTCCCTCCCTCCCTCCCTCCCTCCCTCCCTCCCTCCCTCCCTCCCTCCCTCCCTCCCTCCCTCCCTCCCTCCCTCCCTCCCTCCCTCCCTCCCTCCCTCCCTCCATCCCTCCCTCCCTCCCTTATTCTCTCTCCAGCTGTGGGGTGATGTATGGTTCCTGTCAGTGCTGGAATCAAGTGGATGCCGCTTGTTTTAATTTAGCCCCGGAGCCCAGCGGATCCGGGTCCTTCGCGTCAGGGAAGAGCGATGACCGTGGCCTTTCTCCCTCTGTTTTTACTCTCCTCCACCATCCTCCCTCGCTTCTTCCCTCATTCGCTACAGTGATCAACACGTAGCCTCTGTCCCAAATGCAACCTAGAACAGGCTCTGTGGGGACACCTGCCTGCTAGCATATCAAAGTCCAGAGTGGTTGCTGACACTTTCTAAAATGATAGTGCCTACCTAATGATCAAAGAGAGACATTATATCCATGCTAGCATTTGAAGTTAATGTATACCTGACCAGAAAAACACTCATTTGATGCTAAGCTAACACACACCTTACTCTTCGAACCAAGTGAAGTTGAAAAATTATGCTAATTGCGGCTAGCACCTGTGGTGATTAATCAATAAACATTGATGAAGACTGAGAGGTCCCGGTCTGACAGAGACATTGAGTCCCAAATGGAACCCTATTCCCCATGGGCCTTGGTCAACAGTAGGGCACTGTAGGAAATAGGGTGCCATTTTGGATACAGCAAGATTGAGTGATGATCAGGACATCCTCATCACCTAGATGTGCCATGACAGCCCCCCCCCCCTCCTCTCTCTCTCTCTCTCTCTCTCTCTCTCTCTCTCTCTCTCATGTCATCTTCCTTTTCCTCCTCACCCCCTCCCTTCATCCATTCATCAGCACCATCATTAATATAAATCATTTATCTCCATATTGCTCCGCTGGCACACTGCTCGTATGAGGGCTGTCGTGCAGAGATGGCCTGTTCGTGTGTGTGTGTGTGTGTGTGTGTGTGTGTGTGTGTGTGTGTGTGTGTGTGTGTGTGTGTGATCTGTGCATGTGATCAGAGTCTAAGCAACTAAGACGGGGAGAATGAGACAATGGATGGAACAGAAGAGAGGAATGAAAGAGAAAAAATATGCATGCAAGAACAAGGCATTTGACAGAGTAGCCTATTACTTCACTACAACAGGACTGAGATATCTACCCGAATTTACGAACAGAGAAGACATGGATTTTGGACTGGTTAACAATACATGTAGACAGACTAACACTTTGGGAATATTCTGCCATGGATCAAAAGACACATTCTCTATCATTTACTCAACAAGATCTTGTGGTTTTAAAAATGTGACGTGTATCCATTTTTCTACAATCGTCAAATTTGAAAGTGTTTTTAAATTCCTGGGTTGCTCTTCCTCTGTACATTCCATTTCTCCAAACATAACATTTTTAAGTTGTCTCAAACTTTAAGGGGTAAGAGTAAAGGTTTGGGATATAGTTAAAAAAAAGTTATAATACCACTGGTATTGAACCTACAGATCCAGAGTCATGGGATTACGCCCCCGTCCACAACGCCCTGGCAAAACCCATTACACCCCATCCACAACGCCCTGGCAAAACCTATTACACCCCCGTACCACAACGCCCTGGCAATACCCATTACACCCCATCCACAACGCCCTGGCAAAACCTCTTACACTCCGTACCACAACGCCCTGGCAAAACCCATTACACCCCCATCCACAACGCCCTGGCAAAACCCATTACACCCTCGTACCACAACGCACAGGCAAAACCCATTACAACCCATCCTCAACGCCCTGGCAAAACCTATTACACCCCCATCCACAACACCTTGGCAAAAACCAATTACACCCCCATCCACAACGCCCTGGCAAAACCCATTACACCCCCATCCACGACGCCCTGGCAAAACCCATTACACCCCCATCCACAACGCCCTGGCACAACCCATTACACCCCCATCCACAACGCCCTGGCAAAACCCATTACACTCCGTACCACAACGCACAGGCAAAACCCATTACAACCCGTATCACAACGCCCTGGCAAAAAAAACGTTTCACCCTGTATCACAACGCACAGGCAATACCCATTACGCCCCCGTCCACAACACCCTGGCAAAACCCATTACACCACCATCCACAATGCCCTGGCAAAACCCATTACACCACCATCCACAACGCCCTGGCAAAACCCATTACACCCCCGTACCACAACGCCCTGGCAAAACCCATTACACCACCATCCACAACGCCCTGGCAAAACCCATTACACCCCAATACCACAACGCCCTGGCAAAAACCCATTACACCCTCGTACCACAACGCCCTGGCAAAAACCCATTACAACCCGTCCCACAACGCCCTGGCAAAACCCATTACACCCCCGTACCACAACGCCCTGGCAAAAACCCACTACAACCCGTACCACAACGCCCTGTTAAAAACCCATTACACCCCCGTACCACAACGCCCTGGCAAAAACCCATTACGCCCCCGTCCACAATGCCCTGGCAAAAACCCATTACACCCGCACCACAACGCACAGGCAAAACCCCATTACACCCCGTACCACAACGCCCTGGCAAAACCCATTACACCCGCACCACAACGCACAGGCAAAACCCATCGTGCCCCCGTCCACAACTTCCTGGTAAATCCCCAAAAGCTCACTGTTGGCTCCTAGTGGCTGGTGTTGAAAGCATTTGCAGACGTCCTCAAGACGTTGGAAAGACGTCAGTTTTTTTCTATTCTTCACTCTATTTACAGCATCAATTGAGATGTAAGATACATTATGAAGAAGGAAAGGTGGAGAGGGAAGGTGAGAGATGCAGAGTGAGGAAGAGAGAACAGTAGATGGCATATGGTAATTCTGATTGGTTAGAAGGGTAGGAAGAGGCAAGAGACGAGGAACGGAAAGTGAGAAGGGAAGATTAGAGTGAAAGGTAGAGAGACATTTTAGAGGAGGAGTGACAGGGGTTAGTGTAGCATTAGGGAAGCACCTGTGTCTCTCCCTGGTTCTACAGAGCGTACCATGTTTGCATCCCAAATGGCACTCTATAAATAGAGTGCACTACCTTTGATCGTACACTATAGCTAATAGGGAGCCATTTGGGACACACCGTAGTACTTCATTTAGCTTGCTGCTTTGTGTTTGGCCCTGGGGCCGAGGCAGAGGAAGTGTTAACTGTTATCACCAGCTGTCAGCTTGGATCTGTGTCACCCTCTGTATTATATGGATCTTCTGCTTATGACACCACAGAGGAGAGGAGTGATGGTTAGATGAGGGTAGGGGAGGGAGGGAGGATGGGAGGGATGGTGGTAAGAGAGAGGGGATGGGGAGGGGAAGGAGGGAGGGTTGAGAGAGGGGAGAGATCGGGAGAGAGCAGAAGGAAGGTTGTTAGAAGCAGAGAGGGGTGGGAGAGAGGAAGAGAGCGAAAGTGGTTAGAGAGAGAGGTGGAGATGTCAACAGACAGGTGGATGAGGGAGGAAGTTAAATAAAGAAAGAGAAAGAGGAGGGTGGAAGAAGGAGAGAAACAGGGATCGACAGAAGAAAGGGAAAAAGGAAAAGGAGAAAACTGGAGGGAGAAAACGAGAGAGAGAAAACCGGAGAAGACTACAGAGGGGTAAAAGGAGAAGACTAGAAAGAGGTAAAAGGAGTAGAGTAGAGCGAGGCAACAGGAAAATACTAGAGAGAGGTAACAGGAGAATACTAGAGAAAGGTAACAGAATACTAGAGAGGTAACAGGAGAATACTAGAGAGAGGTAATAGGAGAATACTAGAGAGAGGTAACAGGATAATACTAGAGAGAGGTAACAGGAGAATACTAGAGAAATGTAACAGAAGACTAAAGAGAAACAACTGGAGAATACTAGAGAGAGGTAACAGAATACTAGAGAGAGGTAACAGAAGATGAGAGAGAGGTAAGAGAAGACTAGAGCGAGGTAACAGAAGACAAGAGAGAAGCAACAGGAGAAGACTAGAGAGAGGTAACAGAAGACAAGAGACAAGCAACAGCAGAAGACTAGAGAGGTAACAGAAGACAAGAGAGAGGTAACAGAAGACGAGAGAGGTAACAGAAGACAAAAGAGAAGCAACAGGAGAAGACTAGAGAGAGGTAACAGAAGACGAGAGAGAAGTAACAGAAGACTAGAGAAAGGTAACAGAAGATGAGAGACAGGTAACAGAAGACGAGAGAGAGGTAACAGAAGACTAGAGAGAGGTAACAGAAGACGAGAGAGAGGTAACAGAAGACGAGAGAGAGGTAACAGAAGACTAGTGAGAGGTAACAGAATACTAGAGAGAGGTTACAGAAGATGAGAGAGAAGTAACAGAAGACTAGTGAGAGGTAACAGATGAAGAATAGAGAGAGGTAACAGAAGACTAGAGAGGTAACAGAAGACAAGAGACAGGTAATAGAAGATGAGAGAAAGGTAACAGAAGACTAGAGAGAGGTAACAGAAGATGAGAGAGAGGTAACAGAAGACTAGAGAGAGGTAACAGAAGACAAGAGAGAGGTAACAGAAGAATACTAGAGAGAGGTAACAGGAGAATACTAGAGAGAGGTAACAGAATACTAGAGAGGTAACAGGAGAATACTAGAGAGAGGTAACAGGAGAATACTAGAGAGAGGTAACAGGAGAATACTAGAGAGAGGTAACAGTAGAATACTAGAGAAATGTAACAGAAGACTAAAGAGAAGCAACAGGAGAATACTAGAGAGAGGTAACAGAATACTAGAGAGAGGTAACAGAAGATGAGAGAGAGGTAACAGAAGACTAGAGCGAGGTAACAGAAGACAAGAGAGAAGCAACAGGAGAAGACTAGAGAGAGGTAACAGAAGACAAGAGAGAAGCAACAGCAGAAGACTAGAGAGGTAACAGAAGACAAGAGAGAGGTAACAGAAGACGAGAGAGGTAACAGAAGACAAGAGAGAAGCAACAGGAGAAGACTAGAGAGAGGTACCAGAAGACGAGAGAGAAGTAACAGAAGACTAGAGAGAGGTAACAGAAGACTAGAGAGAGGTAACAGAAGACTAGTGAGAGGTAACAGATGAAGAATAGAGAGAGGTAACAGAAGACTAGAGAGGTAACAGAAGATGAGAGACAGGTAACAGAAGACGAGAGAGAGGTAACAGAAGACGAGAGAGAGGTAACAGAAGACGAGAGAGAGGTAACAGAAGACTAGTGAGAGGTAACAGAAGACTAGAGAGAGGTAACAGAAGATGAGAGAGAAGTAACAGAAGACTAGAGAGAGGTGACAGAAGACGAGAGAGAGGTAACAGAAGACTAGAGAGAGGTAACAGAAGACGAGAGAGAGGTAACAGAAGACGAGAGAGAGGTAACAGAAGACTAGTGAGAGGTAACAGAAGACTAGAGAGAGGTAACAGAAGATGAGAGAGAGGTAACAGAAGACTAGAGAGAGGTAACAGAAGACAAGAGAGAAGCAACAGGAGAAAACTAGAGAGAGGTAACAGAAGACTAGAGAGAGGTAACAGAAGACTAGAGAGAGGTAACAGAAGATGAGAGAGAGGTAACAGAAGACTAGAGAGAGGTAACAGAAGACAAGAGAGAAGCAACAGGAGAAAACTAGAGAGAGGTAACAGAAGACTAGAGAGAGGTAACAGAAGACTAGAGAGAGGTAACAGAAGACGAGAGAGAGTTAACAGAAGACGAGAGAGACGTAACAGAAGACTAGTGAGAGGTAACAGAAGACGAGAGAGAGGTAACAGAAGACTAGAGAGAGGTAACAGAAGACGAGAGAGAGGTAACAGAAGACTAGAGAGAGGTAACAGAAGATGAGAAAGAAGTAACAGAAGAATACTAGAGAGAGGTAACAGGAGAATACTAGAGAGAGGTAACAGGATAATACTAGAGAGAGGTAACAGGAGAATACTAGAGAAATGTAACAGAAGACTAAAGAGAAGCAACAGGAGAATACTAGAGAGAGGTAACAGAATACTAGAGAGAGGTAACAGAAGATGAGAGAGAGGTAACAGAAGACTAGAGCGAGGTAACAGAAGACAAGAGAGAAGCAACAGGAGAAGACTAGAGAGAGGTAACAGAAGACAAGAGAGAAGCAACAGCAGAAGACTAGAGAGGTAACAGAAGACAAGAGAGAGGTAACAGAAGACGAGAGAGGTAACAGAAGACAAGAGAGAAGCAACAGGAGAAGACTAGAGAGAGGTAACAGAAGACGAGAGAGAAGTAACAGAAGACTAGAGAGAGGTAACAGAAGACTAGAGAGAGGTAACAGAAGACTAGTGAGAGGTAACAGATGAAGAATAGAGAGAGGTAACAGAAGACTAGAGAGGTAACAGAAGATGAGAGACAGGTAACAGAAGACGAGAGAGAGGTAACAGAAGACTAGAGAGAGGTAACAGAAGACGAGAGAGAGGTAACAGAAGACGAGAGAGAGGTAACAGAAGACTAGTGAGAGGTAACAGAAGACTAGAGAGAGGTAACAGAAGATGAGAGAGAAGTAACAGAAGACTAGAGAGAGGTAACAGAAGACGAGAGAGAGGTAACAGAAGACTAGAGAGAGGTAACAGAAGACGAGAGAGAGGTAACAGAAGACGAGAGAGAGGTAACAGAAGACTAGTGAGAGGTAACAGAAGACTAGAGAGAGGTAACAGAAGATGAGAGAGAGGTAACAGAAGACTAGAGAGAGGTAACAGAAGACAAGAGAGAAGCAACAGGAGAAAACTAGAGAGAGGTAACAGAAGACTAGAGAGAGGTAACAGAAGACTAGAGAGAGGTAACAGAAGACGAGAGAGAGTTAACAGAAGACGAGAGAGACGTAACAGAAGACTAGTGAGAGGTAACAGAAGACGAGAGAGAGGTAACAGAAGACTAGAGAGAGGTAACAGAAGACGAGAGAGAGGTAACAGAAGACTAGAGAGAGGTAACAGAAGATGAGAGAGAAGTAACAGAAGACTAGTGAGAGGTAACAGATGAAGAATAGAGAGAGGTAACAGAAGACTAGAGAGGTAACAGAAGACAAGAGACAGGTAACAGAAGATGAGAGAAAGGTAACAGAAGACTAGAGAGAGGTAACAGAAGACGAGAGAGAGGTAACAGAAGACTAGAGAGAGGTAACAGAAGACAAGAGAGAGGTAACAGAAGAATACTAGAGAGAGGTAACAGGAGAATACTAGAGAGAGGTAACAGAATACTAGAGAGGTAACAGGAGAATACTAGAGAGAGGTAACAGGAGAATACTAGAGAAATGTAACAGAAGACTAAAGAGAAGCAACAGGAGAATACTAGAGAGAGGTAACAGAATACTAGAGAGAGGTAACAGAAGATGAGAGAGAGGTAACAGAATACTAGAGAGAGGTAACAGAAGACTAGAGAGAGGTAACAGATGAAGAATAGAGAGAGGTAACAGGAGACTAGAGAGGTAACAGAAGACTAGAGAGAGGTAACAGAAGATGAGAGAGAAGTAACAGAAGACTAGTGAGAGGTAACATATGAAGAATAGAGAGAGGTAACAGAAGACTATAGAGGTAACAGAAGACAAGAGACAGGTAACAGAAGATGAGAGAAAGGTAACAGAAGACTAGAGAGAGGTAACAGAAGACGAGAGAGAGGTAACAGAAGACTAGAGAGAGGTAACAGAAGACAAGAGAGAGGTAACAGAAGACTAGAGAGAGGTAACAGATGAAGAATAGAGAGAGGTAACAGATGAAGACTAGAGAGAGGTAACAGGAGACTAGAGAGGTAGTAGAAGACTAGAGAAAGGTAGCAGAAGACTAGAGAGAGGTAACACTAGACTAGAGACAGGTAACAGTAAACTGGAGAGAGGTAACTTGAGACTAGAGAGAGGTGATGTAAGACTAGAGAGAGGTAACAGAAGACTAGAGAGAGGTAACAGGAGAAGAATAGAGAGAGGTAACAGATGACTCGAGAGAGGTAAAATGAGAAGACTAGAGAGAGGTAACAGGAGAAGGCTAGAGATAACTAACATGAGAAGACTAGAGAGAGGTAACAGTAAACTGGAGAGAGGTAACTTGAGACTAGAGAGAGGTAATGTAAGACTAGAGAGAGGTAACAGAAGACTAGAGTGAATTAACAGCAACAGTGACACTGACAGTGACAGTAACAGTGAAATAATGACTTTAAGGGGAGCAGCAGGTAAGGTAAGGGACCATTGAGGGTTTGTGGGGATGTCCATAGCAAGGGGGAGGTGGAGCAGGTAGCTGACCAGTGGTGGCTATTCAGCAGCCTGATGGTCTGAGGGTAGAAACGTTTGGCCTGTCTTTCGTTTTTTCCATGATGCTCCTGTACTGCCCGTGTCTGAGTGATTGAAGTGGGGAGAACAGGGCATGGTTTGAGTGGGTGTGGTCCCTGATGATCTTTGCCTTCCTGCGACACCTGGTGTTGTAGGTGTCCTGTAGGTCAGGCAGTGTGCACCCAATTGAGTTTTTCGGCTGCATGTATCAAACTCTGAAGACTCTTGCGGTCCGCGGTGGTGGAGTTGCCATACCAGGCTGTGAGGCAGCCTGACAGTATGCTCTCGATGGTGCTCCTGTATAACACTGTGAGAGCCCTTTGGGACAGGCCTAATTTTCTTCAGCATCCAGAGGTTAAAGAGCTGCTGTTGTGCCTTCTTCACTATGGTGTCCATGTGGTTAGACCATTTCAGCTTCTCTGAGATGTGTACGCTGAGGAATTTGAAGTTATTTACTGTCTCCATCACGGCCCCGTTGATGAGGATGGGGGCGTGTCCAACCTGGTTACTTCTGAAGTCCACAATCAGCTACTTTGTTTTTCTAATGTTGAGAGGGAGTTTTTTTAATCTGGCACCATGTCATCAGAGTCTCTACCTCCTCTATGTAGACTGTCTCGTGGTTGTTGGTAATCAACATCATAAGTGAACTTGATGATGCAGTTAGAACTGTGGGAGGCCACGCAGTCGTGGATATACGGAGAATACAAAAGGGGACTGAGGAGGCACCCTTGTGGTCCCCGCGTTGAGAACTAGTGTAGAGGAGGTAATGTTGCCTACCTGTCAGGAAGTGCAGAACCCAGCTGCACAGGGAGGAGTTCAGAACCAGAGCCCTGAGCTTTGTAATGAGCTTATGACAGTCACAGTGACAGTGACAGTAACAGTGACAGTGACAGTACCAGAGGTAGTGACAGCAGTCACAGTTACAGTGACTGTGACAGTGACTGTGACAGTGACAGTAACAGTGACAGTCACAGTAGCAGTAGCAGTAACAGTGACAGCAACAGTGACAGTGACAGTGACAGTAACAGTAACATATACAGTCACAGTCACAGTGACAGTAACAGTGACAGTCACAGTAGCAGTCACAGTGACAGCAACAGTGACAGTGACAGTAACAGTAACATATACAGTCACAGTGACAGTGACAGTGACAGTCCCAGTCACAGTGACAGTGACAGTGATAGTCACAGTGACAGTGACAGTCACAGTGACAGTGACAGTCACAGTGACAGTGACAGTAACAGTCACAGTGACAGTGACAGTGATAGTAACAGTCACAGTGACAGTGACAGTAACAGTGACAGTGACAGTGACAGTACCAGAGGTAGTGACAGCAGTCACAGTTACAATGACTGTGACAGTGACTCTGACAGTGACAGTAACAGTGACAGTCGCATTAACATTGACAGTCACTGTGACAGTCACAGTGATAGTCACAGTGACAGTGACAGTCACAGAGACAGTAACAGTCACAGTCACAGTCACAGTAACAGTCACAGTACCAGTAACAGTCACAGTGACAGTGACATAGACAGTCACAGTGACAGTGAAGTAACAAAGACAGTCACAGTGACGGTGACAGTCATAGTAACAGTCACAGTGACAGTGAGAGTAACAGTGACAGTGACAGTACCAGAGGTAGTGACAGCAGTCACAGTTACAGTGACTGTAACAGTGACTGTGACAATGACAGTAACAGTGACAGTCACAGTAGCAGTAGCAGTAACAGTGACAGCAAAAGCGACAGTGACAGTGATAGTCACAGTGACAGTGACAGTCACAGTGACAGTAACAGTAACAGTCACAGTAACAGTCACAGTGACAGTGACAGTGATAGTAACAGTGACAGTGACTGTCACAGTAGCAGTGACAGTGAAATAGACAGTCACAGTGACAGTGAAGTAACAAAGACAGTCACAGTGACGGTGACGGTGATAGTAACAGTGACAGTGACAGTGACAGTCGCAGTAGCAGTAGCAGTCACAGTGACAGCAACAGTGACAGTGACAGTAACAGTGACAGTAACAGTCACAGTCACAGTGACCATGACAGTGACAGTAACAGTGACAGTAACTGTAACATTGACAGTCACTGTGACAGTGACAGTGACAGTGATAGTCACAGTGACAGTGACAGTCACAGTGACAGTAACAGTCACAGTATCAGTAACAGTCGCATTGACAGTGACAGTAACAGTCACAGTGACAGTGATAGTAACAGTGACAGTGACAGTGACAGTCACAGTAACAGTCACAGTGACAGTGACAGTCACAGTCATAGTGACAGTAACAGCAACAGTCATAGTGACAGCGACAGTGACGTCACAGTCACAGTGACAGTAACAGTAACAGTGACAGTGACAGTGACAGTGAAGTAACAAAGACAGTCAAAGTGACAGTGACAGTGATAGTAACAGTGACAGTGACAGTGACAGTGACAGTAGCAGTAGCAGTCACAGTGACAGCAACAGTGACAGTGACAGTAACAGTAACATTGACAGTCACTGTGACATTGACAGTGATAGTCACAGTGACAGTGACAGTAACAGTAACAGTAACAGTAGCAGTCACAGTAACAGTAACAGTCACAGTGTCAGTGACAGTGACAGTAACAGTCACAGTGACAGTGACATAGACAGTCACAGTGACAGTGAAGTAACAAAGACAGTCACAGTGACGGTGACAGTGATAGTAACAGTGACAGTGACAGTGACAGTCACAGTACTAGTAGCAGTCACAGTCACAGTGACAGCAACAGTGACAGTGACAGTAACAGTGACAGTAACAGTCACAGTCACAGTGACCATGACAGTGACAGTAACAGTGACAGTAACAGTAACATTGACAGTCACTGTGACAGTCACAGTGACAGTGATAGTCACAGTGACAGTGACAGTCACAGTGACAGTAACAGTAACAGTCACAGTAACAGTAACATTGACAGTCACTGTGACAGTAACAGTAACAGTAACAGTGACAGTGACAGTGACAGTGACAGTGACAGTCACAGTAGTAGTAGCAGTCACAGTCACAGTGACAGCAACAGTGACAGTGACAGTAACAGTGACAGTAACAGTCACAGTGACCATGACAGTGACAGTAACAGTGACAGTAACAGTAACATTGACAGTCACTGTGACAGTCACAGTGACAGTGATAGTCACAGTGACAGTGACAGTCACAGTGACAGTAACAGTAACAGTCACAGTAACAGTAACATTGACAGTCACTGTGACAGTGACAGTAACATTAACAGTCACAGTGACAGTGACAGTAACAGTAACATTGACAGTGACAGTCACAGTCACAGCGACAGTCACAGTGACAGTGACAGTGACAGTGACAGTGACAGTCTGTACAGACTGTAAGGAGTTGTAGGTGTTGTTCCAGTTTAGATGGTTTAGGTAGTATTGTTTAATAAGTCTCTCACCATAGCAGTCATTCTGAGTGCAGGCTGTGAGTGTTAACATACTCCCATCGTTGGATATAAATAAAGGGAAGATCAACTCACAGAGAAAAGAACAAATCATTGGCATTAGACACATTTATTTCATTTGAGTCAGAGACCATAACTTTCGATAATCCATTAATTCCATGAATTCCTGCACCATGTGATCAATGATCAGTTCTGAAGATACTCGTCTTCTCTGACTACAGCATGATCTATTTAGTGGATGGAGCACATTCCTAGAGCCGCTGATCCGGATGTACAATTCATTGCGGCCAGCAGGTCAAGTGAACAACTAAAATTAACGAGTCACTCTGAAGAAATGTATAACGACTCTTGCATCAGTAAAAAGAGTTTGCGAACTGCACATAACTTTTTTGGATATCCTCTGGATTCTGGATTCTGAAAAAAATGACTAATCACTTAAAACCTGTTGTGACTAGGGGGCAGTATTTTCATTTTTGGAAAAATAACGTACCCAAAGTAAACGGGATATTTTGTCAGGACAAGATGCTAGAATATGAATATAATTGACAGCTTAAGACAGAAAACACTCTAAAGTTTCCAAAACTGTAAAAATATTGTCTGTGAGTATTATAGAACTGATATTGGAGGCGAAAGCCTGAGAAAAATCCAATCCGGAAGTGCCTCATGTTTTGAAAGCTCTGCGTTCCAATGCGTCCCTATTGAGCAGTGAATGGGCTATGAACCAGATTACTTTTTCTGCGTATTCTCCAATGTGTCTACAGCATTGTGACGCAGTTTTACGCACGAAGACTGAGGATAACTAGGACATAACTAAAGACTGAGGTTAACTAGACAATAACTAAAGACTATCTAGGACATAACTAAAGACTGGGGATAACTAGGACATAACTAAAGACTGAGGATAACTAGGACATAACTAAAGACTAACTAGGACATAACTAAAGACTGAGGATAACTAGGACATAATTAAAGACTGAGGATAACAAGGACATAACTAAAGACTAACTAGGACATAACTAAAGACTGAGGACTGAGGATAACTAGGACATAACTAAAGACTGAGGATAACTAGGACATAACTAAAGACTAACTAGGACATAAATAAAGACTGAGGATAACTAAGACATAACTAAAGACTGAGGATAACAAGGACATAACTAAAGACTAACTAGGACATAACTAAAGACTGAGGATAACTAGGATATAACTAAAGACTGAGGACAACTAGGACATAACTAAAGGCTGAGGATAACTAGGTCATAACTAAAGACTGAGGATAACTAGGACATAACTAAAGACTAACTTGGACATAACTAAAGACTGAGGATAAGTAGGACATAACTAAAGACTAACTAGGACATAACTAAAGACTGAGGATAAGTAGGACATAACTAAAGACTAACTAGGACATAACTAAAGACTGAGGATAACTTGGACATAACTAAAGACTGAGGACAACTAGGACATAACTAAAGACTGAGGATAACTAGGACATAACTAAAGACTAACTAGGCCATAACTAAAGACTGAGGATAACTAGGACATAACTAAAGGCTGAGGATAACTAGGACATAACTAAAGACTGAGGATAACTAGGACATAACTAAAGACTGAGGATAACTAGGACATAACTAAAGACTAACTAGGACATAACTAAAGACTGAGGATAAGTAGGACATAACTAAAGACTGAGGATTACTAGGACATAACTAAAGACTGAGGATAACTTGGACATAACTAAAGACTAACTAGGACATAACTAAAGACTGAGGATAAGTAGGACATAACTAAAGACTGAGGATAACTAGGACATAACTAAAGACTGAGGATAACTAGGACATAACTAAAGACTGAGGATAACTAGGACTTAACTAAAGACTAACTAGGACATAACTAAAGACTGAGGATAACTAGGACATAACTAAAGACTAACTAGGACATAACTAAAGACTGAGGATAAGTAGGACATAACTAAAGACTGAGGATAACTAGGACATAACTAAAGACTGAGGATAACTAGGACATAACTAAAGACTGAGGATAACTAGGACTTAACTAAAGACTAACTAGGACATAACTAAAGACTGAGGATAAGTAGGACATAACTAAAGACTGAGGATAACTAGGACATAACTAAAGACTGAGGATAACTAGGACATAACTAAAGACTGAGGATAACTAGGCCATAACTAAAGACTGAGGATAACTAGGACATAACTAAAGACTGAGGAAAAACTAGGACATAACTAAAGACTGAGGATAACTAGGACATAACTAAAGACTGAGGATAACTAGGACATAACTAAAGACTGGGGATAACTAGCAATTAACTAAAGATTGAGGATAACTAGGCCATAACTATAGACTGAGGATAACTAGGCCATCACTAAAGATTGAGGATAACTAGGAATTAACTAAAGACTGAGGATAACTAGGACATAACCAAAGACTAACTAGGCCATAACTAAAGACTGAGGATAACTAGGACATAACTAAAGACTGAGGATAACTAGGACATAACTAAAGACTAACTAGGACATAACTAAAGACTGAGGATAACTAGGACATAACTAAAGACTAACTAGGACATAACTAAAGACTGAGGATAACTAGGACATAACTAAAGACTGAGGATAACTAGGCCATAACTATAAACTGAGGATAACTAGGACATAACTAAAGACTGAGGATAAGTAGGACATAACTAAAGACTAAGGATAACTAGGACTTAACTAAAGACTAACTAGGACATAACTAAAGACTGAGGATAACTAGGACATAACTAAAGACTGAGGATAACTAGGAATTAACTAAAGACTGAGGATAACTAGGACATAACTAAAGGCTAACTAGGACATGACTAAAGACTGAGGATAACTAGGACATAACTAAAGACTGAGGATAAGTAGGACATAACTAAAGACTAACTAGGACATAACTAAAGACTGAGGATAACTTGGACATAACTAAAGACTGAGGACAACTAGGACATAACTAAAGACTGAGGATAACTAGGACATAACTAAAGACTAACTAGGCCATAACTAAAGACTGAGGATAACTAGGACATAACTAAAGGCTGAGGATAACTAGGACATAACTAAAGACTGAGGATAACTAGGACATAACTAAAGACTGAGGATAACTAGGACATAACTAAAGACTAACTAGGACATAACTAAAGACTGAGGATAAGTAGGACATAACTAAAGACTGAGGATTACTAGGACATAACTAAAGACTGAGGATAACTAGGACATAACTAAAGACTAACTAGGACATAACTAAAGACTGAGGATAAGTAGGACATAACTAAAGACTGAGGATAACTAGGACATAACTAAAGACTGAGGATTACTAGGACATAACTAAAGACTGAGGATAACTAGGACTTAACTAAAGACTAACTAGGACATAACTAAAGACTGAGGATAACTAGGACATAACTAAAGACTAACTAGGACATAACTAAAGACTGAGGATAAGTAGGACATAACTAAAGACTGAGGATAACTAGGACATAACTAAAGACTGAGGATAACTAGGACATAACTAAAGACTGAGGATAACTAGGACTTAACTAAAGACTAACTAG